>NW_015555773.1:889551-895734 GCF_001515605.1 Sinocyclocheilus anshuiensis | reverse complement strand
GTTTGGTGCGATTTGCGAACCGATTTAAAAGGTTAATTGAAAAGAATCAGTTCGTTCTTGAATCAGACACCGCTTCTGCGTCTCGGAGCACGTGATATATTATAAGGAGTAACGATATGTTTTATGAAATGTAGTGAAGTAAAAAGTACGATCTTATGCTTTGGAATGTAGTGAAGTAAAAGTAAAAGTTACTTTTAGTAGACTCCAGTAAAGTACAGATACTTGAAAAATGTACTTAAGTACAGTAACGAAGTAAAGGCTACTCCGTTACTGTCCACCACTGAATATGATACATCTAGCTTTTTCTGAATGTTTTTTTATTTTATGTCAATCATCATTATTGCATTGCATTATATGTTTTGCCTTTCACAATAAAAACGGCAGAGCTTATATAAGCATTTAAATATAATCTTACTAAGACATATTGGAAGTGACAACTTTATGCATTTTATGTAAGTTGTCTGTTATACTCTTATGTAGATCTCATTGATTTATATTACAAGCTATCAGAATTTCATCTTAATTTTTGGCCATATAAATATCAGCAGCTGCAAAATATAATATTTTTTTGTTCAGTTTGGGACTCTGAATAACATTGAGGTATTTTTCCTCTTTCAATAAGAGCTCCATATTCTCCTGTATCATACTATATGAGCCATTAAAAGTCTGATGTATCATGATACTTAATAATAAACACAGTTTTAACAATTTAAAGTTTGATGAACTTCCATTTCCAAACATATATTTTTTTCTGAATATTATTTCATTTGTCATTATTTCATATTATTTCATCTGCTTTATGGGGTTAACGATTTAAGTTTCAGGGGAAAAAAATATTTTAATTGCTACTCTTCTGCTCAAGATGCTAACTCCAAATTGTGAAAGTGAACTGCCACAAAAGGCATATTAAAAGTATAAAAGTTTTTTTGTTTTTTAATTTTTTGGATCTAAATGAAATGATAACCATCTAATGTTATCGAGCATCGGTGAGTGGTTAATACAAGATGTTGTGTATTCTTATCCCACCTCCACTGATGACCCAAGCTTTCTTAAGTACATATATAAATACACAGTGCTATCTCTTTATCATTGCCACACACACACACCTCCTCATACCACCCTCTCTCCACCTGCCATATTAGCAGGGTGAATTTATGACATCGTTACCTTAAAGTATTAGCTATGCTGGGACAGACCATGACTTTTATTAATTAGATTAATCTAGAGGCCCTTACTCAGAGTGTGATTAACTCTGCATGCCCCAGAGAAACATATCTGTCCCCTTGCTAAGGCTCTGACATGAGTGGCACAGCATGACCTCTATATCCTTCCTATTAATTATCCAAACCTGGACCTCTTTAAGGGTTAATCTTCAGGGTCTGAAAGAAAATATCATTACAAACCTGATGTTTGCAGAGCCAAAAAAACCTTAAACTTCACATTCATCAGAAATAACTGTAACCGCATCACACCTGCTACAAAAGCACATATAAGCACATAACAGACGTCATCCATTCTTTATCATAATCATGCTGTCTGCATGAAATTGCTTGAGCGACAGAACCAGTCCACAGCCGAGCCACAGAGAGAGAGGCACAGAGCCGAGGTGATGGATACGCCGCCGTGAACAGGAATAAGTGCGTTTGTGTGCTCGATAAAGACGTGAGAGTGGCGAGAGGTGGAAGCTGAAGCTGATTAAAGGAGGGAGAAGCTCCACTCCATCTTGTCTTGTGTCTTGCGTGTCTTATGATATCTTATCATTAGTTCCCCTGACAGTGATTTAGCAGCTGCTATTCTCTATCATTGCCAGGGAACAGTGTTTAAAAGTAACCTTCTTTTAATAATCGTGGCCATTTATCACCTCCGCTGCTGTCAGAGTGAAGTGGAGGTAGTCAGACAGTAGTTTTGTGGAGTGTGTGTGATTTTCAGGCCTAAAGGTCTCAGAGGGCTCAGTCCAGATAGAGGAGTCATCAGGCGTTCAGGAGAATATCTGAAGCTGAAGAGTCCAGACATCATCAGCTGAGTCAGAGTGGCTTATCGGACACTTTCCTACCTGATCCACCTAAAGACATCCAGGCATCTGTATCTTATAGTGCAGGGCTGTTCAGTCTGACGTGGGGGACACAGTTGGGTATTTTAACATTTAAGAAATGAAAACTTTTTTCATTAAGCATACATTAAAGGCACAATATATAAGATTTTTTTATTAAAATATCCAAAAACCACTAGAACAGTGTTATATATTTTGCTGACTTGTGTACTTACATTATCCTAAATGTTTCGAAGAATGCTTAAATCCAGAGAAATAACCAATTTTAACTAGTGACACGGACCGTGTCCATAGTGTCATTGTGTCGCCTGCCAATGACGTCATACACTCGATTTCCGGTTTTGTTTTGTAGAAAACATGGAAACACCAAAGACGCTTTAATATGTTGTGCGTTTTATTAGACGGGTGACAACCGCACAGAGTAGCATTATAACAGAACTTTCAAATGTATCTAGTATGATAAAATAGCACTTTTTTCCCCCCACATAGCCTACGCATGACCGGAAGGAGTGGAAGCGGTCGACTGTGACATAATAAAAGCTCCGCTGCTTTTGAGCCGTGTGTCACGCTCGTTCAGCGGCCTCGTTTCGCTTCGACGGGTTTCAGCCTCACCCTGCTTCATTCTACTACGTTAATAAATCATTAGCTCATCCATGAACATGATTTTCTGCCCGAGTCCCGTCGGATTGCATCGGCTGTGGGGATGAAGAAGACAACTCCCATGATTCCACACTCAGTCACGGAGTCATCAAACTACGCCTTTGTCTATTTGTTTATTTTGAGTACGCGCCCTCTAGCGGCGAAAATTATATATTGTGCCTTTGAATTGATAATGAAGTGACAGTAAGGACATTTATAGTGTTATAAATGACTTTATTTCAAATAAATCATGTTCTCTTTAATTTTCTATTTGTCAATGAATCCTAAAAAAAAGTATCACAGTTTTAAACAGCACAACTGTTTTCAACAATGAAAATAAATGTTTCTTGATCTTATTTTTGATCGAATCAATGTAGCCTTAGTGAGAAACTTCTTTACAAAACACACTTACTTAAATCTTATATGCCCAATATATTTAACATAATGTAATATATTTATATATTTACAAATATTTTAGACTTTTTGTTAAATGATTTGAAAATATTAGAACTTTTTTATTGTATCTTCCTAAACAATATAAATATACAACAATTAATACAAATATGCAAATCAGTTTTAACTGATAATGTTTCTCTTATAATAATAAGTAGGAAAAAAGATACAAAATTAACCTAATACAAAGATATTATAAAAATTATATTTCATCAATAAAATAATATTTTGATCGTTTATTTTGGCTTTATTACAGTGGCATATAAAAAGCTGATATTTTAATTTTACAAACAACGTGTCTAATATCACATGTACTGTTTCTCACAGCATAAATGTTTTTGTATACATAAAAAAGCATAGTTTATAGTTGTGTGTGTGTGTGTGTGTGTGTGTGTGCGTGCGTGCGTGCGTGCGTGCGTGTGTGTGTGTGTGTGCGTCTGTGTGTCCGTGTGTGCGTGCGTGAGTTCGTGCGTGTGTGCGTGTGTGTGTGTTAGCTGTCATCTATACATTTGAGGTTTCAATGTTTGTTGTGTGCTTGTGTGTGGTAGAGTAGGTAGGTTATGTCTTGTATCTTCATAGTATGAGATCAGTAGCTTTTCTATAGTGTACAGATAAGGTTAATCATGAGCCACTCTGACAGCACTCATTTTTCCTCAGCCATGTTTTCCTCCAGGAGTCTGTGCACTGAACTGCTGTTTTCTCATACTCTGCATGCACATGTAAGCGTGTGTGTGTGTGTGTGTGTGTGTGTGTGTGTGTGAGTGAGTGAGTGAGTGAGTGTGTGTGTGAGTGAGTGTTCTTGCCTGAACGTTTGAGGAGAGATAAATGAGACTGTCGGATTCGGTGTAGTTGGTGTGAATGTGTTGACATTTTGTCAATACAGTATTGGCATTCCGGTTAAGCTGGGGATTAGGCAGATAGATGTGTAGTAAATGTATTGTTTGCTGTTGTGTCCACCATAAATCAGGTAGCACCACTTAACCACACACACATACAAGGTTTAGGGGCCGGGCTCTCTTTCAAGTTATTACTTCACAATGGCAGAAAGGGCAGTACTGTAGGACCAAAAGCCATTAAGATGTCAAAATTGTCAGATTTGTACAGCGTTTAAATTCATTTTATGTGCTAAAGTAGAGAAAGTGCAAGTGAAATCTTAATTTGAAATCTCTCATGAGTAAAATAACACCACTTCTCATGATTTAACTGAACCTCCAACTTCATACGATGTGTAGTTCTGTAAAAATATTGGACTTCATTTGTCTATTCTCTGCTTAATCTCATCATCAGTGTGAATTAGCACATTAATGTAGTTTCTGCAGGGTTTATGAATGATAATCTATATGACACTAATGGAATGTGTTCTCTGTTCAGCAGAGGTTGAACAAGTCGTGAATCAAGAGATAATCAGAATGCTTTATGAAAATAAGATCTGCTCACTGCACACTGTAAATTAAAATGATATCAGTAACTTTTCTCACTTGCATTTTTGGACAGCAAATATGGAAATGAAAAAATGAATGTAATGGTTAAAGGGATAAAACATAGTACACAAGGTTTTTTTTATTCTCATGACTTAATGAACTCTCATGTTTAATGATTGTTTATCAGCAGCCAGTGCATTTTCATGACCTTGAATGTGTGTACTTGTACTTGATGCCATTTTGTTTGTGTTAGTTTGTTTGCATGTCATATTTATTTTTATACACATGTCAGTATTTCATTGTCTGGTGTATATACAATATGTGTAGATGGTGCATAGATGGATTATCTGCATTGATTATCTGCTTGTATCATTAATTATTTAGGAAGTGCTCTCAAGGTCACAGGGCTGGAAATTTAATTATGCTGCCACTTTATTAAGTGGTCCATTTAAAAATGCTGAATCGCAGTAATTAATTTGGGTGGCAGTATTCAGGAAATTTTTATTTTTGCTCCTCCCTCCAGATTAAGGGTGTGTGTAAGCGTAAATGAACGTGCATAGACAGTATTTCATTTCTTGTATGAGTTGACAGCTGCTTTATTGGTGGGTGGTGGTCTTCTTTGATGGCAGGGTCCTCACATCTATAGTACCATGTATACAAACACTAACAGGTTGATCAGTTTTCAATGTTCAATGCAACCTGTATTTCTTAATGATATAGTGCATTTCATAAAGTTTTGTTCTGGTAAAAAAAAAAAAAAAATCTTTGCATTGGAAGAACTGCATTGATTGACAATCAAGAGCATGCAGAAATTAGGTTTTGTAACGAATCATCCACTGAAGGCGAGCGTAGTGAGAACCCAAGTGCAGTTTTATTTACAGTGTGATCCAAACAAGATACACAGACTTGACTTGACGAGGCATGAACAGACTAGACGAGGCATGAACGGACTAGACGAGGCATGAACAGACTAGACTCACTGACAGCAGGTTACAACATCAATACACGACCAGGAACAAAGGCAACGACATGGCTACTTATAGCAAACAAAGAGGGTCACATGACATGAACAAACAAATGGGAAACAAGACACATGACCTAGACAACCAATCAGAACATGACACAGACAAGGGAATCACATGACTAGACAATAACCAATGAGAGCATGACACATACACAAGGCAGAGAGACATGAGGCAAGGGAAGCATGACACTAACAGCAGGAAACAATTACAAAATAAAAGACATGGAAAACATGAACATGAAACAAAACCCAAACCCCACATTACATATCCCCCCCTCTAAGGGCGGCTCCAGACGCCCAAACAAACAAAAACAAAACCCAACAAGTCCAGGAGGGTGGTAGAGCAAAGGCGGAATAGGGGGAGGAATGGAGGGCCAGGCTCGTGAAGAGGAACAGGCAGATCGGGCAGCCATGGCGGAGCAGGCAGAGCAAGGAGCCATGGCGGTGCAGGCAGAGCAGGGAGCCATGGCGAAGCAGGCAGAGCAGGGCGGCCGGGTGATGACGGCAGAGCAGGAAGCCATGGCAGAGCAGAGACATGGACAGACCACTTGACTGTAACAGAACAAGTAGAGAGTTCTTGAATGGCCTCCTTGGCC
>NW_015555773.1:882747-889323 GCF_001515605.1 Sinocyclocheilus anshuiensis | reverse complement strand
CCATGTCTGTGACAGGACAGACAGTGAGTTCAAGAACGGCCTCCATGGCCGTAACAGGGCAGGCAGTGAGTTCGTAAACGGCCTCCGTGGCCGTGACAAGACAGTCTGTGAGTTCGTGAATGGTCTCTGTGGCCGTGACAGGGCAGGCAGTGAGTTCGTGAGCAGACGCCCTCCTTAAAATCTACCTGATGATAAAGTCCACAAAAGTCCTCCACATAATCCTCTATGGCCCAGTTTCCTTGGCGAAGGTGAACAAGACACATGGAAAACATGAACATGAAACAAAACCCAAACCCCACATTACAGGTTTAGTCTACTGCAAAATAAAATAATTTCTGTGTATCAAGATATGTGTCATTATGTAGTGTGTTAAACAAGTAGAGTCGACAATAAATTCAGTAGATGTCCAGAAAGTTAAAATGTATTTTTTAATCATTACTTCAATACTTCAAAGAAATTACTTTTTTTTTTTTCGACCAGGGTGCATTAATTTTAACAAAATTAGAAGTAAAGACATTTTTAATGTTACAAAAGATTTGTATTTTAAATAAATGCTGTTCTTTTGAATTTTCCATCCATCAAAGAATGCTGAAAAAATGATCAGTTTCCACAAAAATATTATGAAGTACAACTATTTTTAGCGTTGATGATATATTGACGTATATGACATATTATAATTATTTCTAAAGGATCATGGGACACTGAAGACTGGAGAAATGGCTGCTGAAAAGCTGATATAAAATCACAGAAATAAATAACATTTTAAAATGTATTGTAACAGAAAACAATACTACTGTTTATTACTTTACACAATATAACAGTTTTTTCTGTCATTTCTATCAATTAAATGCAGCCTTGGTGAGAGGAAAGTTTTCTTTTTTATATATATATATATTTAAATATACTGAACGGTAGTGTGAACATTTCAAATCAATAAACAGCTGGTGTGGATATATAGCATACACTATTTCTTTAGCAATGTATTTGTTTATTATTTCTTTGTTTGATAGTTTGTTTGATTGTTTATTTACTTATTCAGTCATTCTTTATACTAATCAGTCAACTGGGAGGTTTTAGTTTAATAATTTTTTTATTATGAAATTAATTCTACTAAATAAAATGAACCATTGTCACTAAACAGACTCTTCTTTTTAACGTCATGGCATCACAATAGCAGAATGAGTTCCAATGAACCCACAGCACTGAATAAAGGCAGAGGAGCAAAATAAGGGGAGGCTAATCTGTGCTGTTTCAGCAGTGGGGGAGGATGCTGCACTCATCTTCATTGCTTAACCAGGGAAAACCCAGCATCACAGCGCTGCGGCTGTCGAGGATGAGCTTTGGTCTGGTGGGCTGAAAAGCAGTCATCTGAAACGGGGAAATATAACTGAAAACGCTGTCCATCAAAGACAATGAGCTGTCTTTTCTATTTGAACTGAACAGGATATGTGTAAATAAAATAAAGGGCTTTCATGAAGGTTTTCCTGGTCTTCCCCAATATGCCATTTTTAAATAATATCAGCCGTTGAAAGGATTCTATAGTAGAAAGATTTTATTTGATCTTTTTTATTTACAGTACGTATTTGACAGTATTTGATATTTTGATTTGATATCTTTGATTTTAATTAAATGTGATAGTATGAGTAAATTTTTCTCTATATCACCTGACATCTTTTTGTTAATCAGAATTAATGGCCTCGGAATCGTTTTGCATTAATAATGCTGGAGCTGCATGAGAAAATATCCAGTTTGTGGTTAATCATGCTGTTATACGGCAATGGGGAAATTAATTAAGCTTATCCCAGTCTCTGGGGCATTGTTGTGTTAATTGTTCTCATTGACTTGTGTAATTATTTGTTTGCTGATCACATTTGCATTCTTTTGAAAATCCTGCTGATGAATGGTGTAATGATTGGTGATAAGCTGTGCTGTCTGTAACAGCCTGTGTGCTGTAAAATGAGAGACTCTTAATGAAAATCAGCTTAACTCATGACTAGAGATCACAGTACACTGCCTTGTGTGTCTCGTATAAATGAGTTGCACTGACCACATCTCTGCTCCGAGAGAGGTCAGAGGTCAAAAGAGGGTGAAAGTTCCCAGTAAATAACATGGGTTACTTAGGTCATGTAGGAACAATTTTGACTATCTATCTATCTATCTATCTATCTGTATAGATTTCATTTTTAAACCGTTTGTGTTTGCATCTAAATCCTAATTAAAATGTCACAAAGAATCTGTTTCTTGAAACAAATGTAAAAACATTTTAAAAGGAATTATTTCATACATTTTGATCACTGATACGATTACAGAAACAACATTTTGAAAGGGATAAATCTGTCTTAATCTTGCTTATTTAACAATGCTACTGCAGGCCCATTAAAGAGAGTCTTTACACAGCAAAACAGGAGTTGTCGAAATAATATCATCCAGCAAAAGTGAGATACTAAATAAATGTTGGAATACTCCACATGGCAACAAATAACGAAACAACTGCATCAAACTGAGGGAAAAAGCAAAAAGTCCAGTATAAATGAAGTATGAATAAATCTGTGGTGTAGTGGTCATGTTTTCTGATTTCGAAGGTAATTCAGTTTGACACAGTAATTAAATGAAGGAAGCAGCTCCCATTTCTGCCAGCTTCTCTGTATCCATCATCGTTTAAAACCCACCATCCTCCACTGCACACAAACACACGCTCAAGAGGAGATGAATAAGCTAAACGAATGCCATTATTCCAACACAGACAGAACAGAACCATTGATCAATGCTGATGGTTTGGTTTGAGCCCACATTCTCTTATTGTATCCAAATAATTGCATACCATTTTTTCATCTATTTACCAGGTGCCTTATTTGCATTCTCTTAAAAATGAAATCATTACAAGGATGTGTCATTTCAAATATCTCTATAAACACTTCCATTCATTATCAGCATCAGTTTATTAAGCTAAAGCGCAGCGAGTATTTGACCAAATTTCTTCCAAACTATGATTTATCAGTGGTTTTCTCCGTGTAGATGCTTATTCCAGCATCTGCTGGCATCTTCATTTGTCTGTGTAAAGTGTTACTAATGAAGAGCTGTATTTAGGCTCAGCTTCTGCTTTTGCTTGGATTGAACCCTGAACCCCTAACCCAATGTCTTCAATGAATTGAGTTAATTAACTTGAAATGATTTATTAAAACTTTAAACTTGAATTACAAAGCTGAACTGTGCAGATATTACAGATATTGCAGATATGAAGTTATATATTTGAAGTGTTAAAAAACATGCATCATACTGAGTTTAATTTCATAGTTTATTTTAATTCATTGAGAAGTCATTACAATTCATTAAGAATTGTAGATTGCCCACAGATGATGCTCAGAATATTTGACTGCTCATGGAAGCAGTCATTCCACTACGGTGTCATTTCCACCACATCTCAGATGTGTTTTGATACTTTAAACATTTTTAAATGAAATGGGTGACTCCTTTGTGCTGCTTAGACAAACTTATATAAAGCTAACATTTTATGTATACTTAATACAAATAGGCCTACATTATATTTTCAAAACCTTTGTTTCCATAATTGACAAAATTACATCTTGGTTTTAATTGATAACTTACTTAATAAACTGCCTATACAGCCTCATATTTTACCTCAGTCATGCTTTTCATTGCCATTGTTATCTACTTAACGTGGTAAACAAGTAGAGTGTTGCTAACAAAGATTATGAAGATTAGGACATGATATAAAAAAAATCAAAGAGAGCTTTATTTGTGACCTTTTTAAAAGTAAGAAAACCTCAACTTTGTTTTAATAAAATGGGAAATAGAAGCGTCCATATGAAGTGTCCAAAAAAAACGATGAAAATTAATTCAGAAACGTACAGTTTACAGCATTTTACAAAGGAACAAATAAGGGACGTTCATGAGATTATAAGGGTAATGGCTGGATTTGTCATCTGCTGCCATCTACTGGCATTTTGAGAAAATGCCAAGTCTCCGTGCCAAAATCATTATTTTCTCCCTCACTTAACATGGACGGGAAATAAAGAGTTGTAAGAAACAAGGATGGATAATGTTAATGTGACTAACAGTCACACATATCTCTTCATTGTACTTAAATATGAGTTTCCATTTGTGCCAAAAATTAACCGACTCTTTTGTGCTTTATACTAGGCTATGGCAAACCGGTTTAGCTTAAAATAATCCCAGTGTTACTCGTCGTAATTGCATTTTTACTAGTAACAATTAAATTAGAGAGCTCTCTTATTGTATTTATAACTAGTTAAAATAGATTTAGAGAGCTCTCTAATTGGCATTGTTACTAGTAAGAGTTTAATTGTTGAGCTCTCTAATTGAATTGTAACTAGTAAAAATGCAATTACGACGAGTAACGCGTGGAATATCATTTAAGATCAAACGGCTTGCCATACTAGGCTACACATTTGTCCTTTTATCTGAACAAGTAGGCAACGACTATAGACAAAAACAAATACAAAGCACAAAGCAGTCCGTTAATTTTTTGGCACAAATGTAACCACATACTTAAAGTTTATGGAAGGATGTCTAATGAAAAACAACTATAGCAAAAAGGAAAAACAACAACAAAAAAACGAACAAAAAAACAAAGCATTGTCATATATATATGTTATGTTTAGAATATTAATTTTCGTTTTTCATGTTAAAGAGGAACTGTACGAACTCCTAGATGAATTGTATCCTCCTACCTTCATGATCTGGGACTTTATGTCCCTCGCGAGTTTCCGTAGCGCGATCGGTCTAAGTTTGGATTTTGAGGAAGTGCTCGACCAGCGGGCAAATCACAAAACATCAGCGAAGATCCTACGGTTATTTTAAACAGAACAGCGTACAGCGGTCGTACTGAAAATACACTATGGCATATCAACTCTACAGAAACACGACACTCGGGAACAGTCTACAGGAGAGTCTTGATGAACTTATTCAGGTAAGAGTGTTAAATCAAAGTGAAGTTATCTAGCTTGATTGCTAGCCAGCGCAGATAAATACAGATAACGACATAATAACGACTACTGCACATCTAGTCATCTACCTTCGGTGGTTTATTATATCATATCTTAGTGCCAAATCCTATGACTCATCGTGGTTAGTGATGTGTCGGTTTATTAAAGTTAAATGAGTGTTAGCTAACGACAGCTGTGTTTGCAATTGAGCTGCTCTTTATCAGAATAAGTTATTAATGAACTTATCTGCCCTAGTGAGGGACAAATTAACTGTTTTAGTGTTTCTTAGATGTTTACATTAATTTCTTTTCACATTACCGCAGATTTGGATCATAACAGTCATACCTGTCTGTGTTTCATAATAACAATCATGCAGGCAGATGTACATGCTTCTGTCTAATAATATTAACTCTGATTTAAGATGGACTTCCTGAATCAGTCCTCTCAAGACACCAGAAAACCTATTAGTGTTTAATCAAAATAAAAACACAGTGAAGCTTAACAGTGTGTTAAATTATTTGAATTGAATTCATTATCTTAGTAACGGAACACTTTCAACTGTATTTTCTGTCTTTCCACAGACTCAACAGATCACACCACAATTAGCCCTCCAAGTCCTTTTACAGTTTGATAAAGCTATCAACACAGCACTGGCCAACCGGGTCCGCAACAGGGTCAATTTTAGGGTAAGTTAATGCTCTACAATAACCTTAAGGTAGAAGTTAAAATTTTGTCTGCTTATGCCAGAGCTTACGCAGACATAGCTGTGACACACTAAAAATCACTGCTCTTTGTTTTATTCACAGGGGTCTCTGAACACATACAGATTCTGCGATAACGTCTGGACGTTTGTTTTAAATGACGTTGAGTTCCGGGAGGTGACGGATCTGGTCAAGGTGGACAAAGTAAAAATTGTAGCATGTGATGGCAAAAGTAAGACATTTGGTTCACTTTGCTGATGTTCTATATTTTCATACTTATAGTGTTGTGATGCAGTCCTCCTTATTAAACCCTTTCTCTGTTATAGACACTGGGTCTAATGCAGCTGATTGAAACCAAGGTGGAGAGAGAGTGTGAAAGAGAAGTGAACTGAATTTGCTGGCTGATGGGAAGGATGAAAAGAATTGAAGACGAGGCACACAGCGGTGGGGACTGTGTATATATTATTTATTGCAAGAAACAGTTCTCCAGCCTTCATACATCAACCTGCTCAGTGGAGGACTGACAAACGTATGGAGCACACAAGGCCTTGGATGTCACATGAAATTTTTCTTTTTATAAATAAATATAATTTTCATAGAAATGCCAATGCTTTTCAGTTTGTTACTAATTAGCTTATTCTCTAATAAACTTGTTTTAAATAGTTTTTGGCTTGTTTTGAAAAAAAAATGTTTTTTCCCATGGGCTTTTTCCTTAAGATGAACAGGATAATACAACATACGCACCGCTGAATGTGCACCAGCTGACTGGTCATGTCTTTAAATGTTTTTGCAGAGTTTAATTATTAGCTCTCACCTATAACCTTACATGTATCAAAACCATCAACTTAAGATGAACCGTGTAAAGTTCGCTCGCAATTCAGTGATTCTGAACATTAAATCAGGCAGGA
>NW_015555773.1:862769-882689 GCF_001515605.1 Sinocyclocheilus anshuiensis | reverse complement strand
GAAGTGTAATCTGAAGAATTAATGCCGTTCTTTATTCCTTCCATTGTGTATCAGTTGCAGGAACAGAACAAATAGGTGTTGGCTGCATTTTCATTTCGAGCCAAACTATTTTATAATCTTGAGTTTTTAACTGAAACAATTTTTTTTTTTCCCATGGGCTTTTTCCTTAAGATGAACAGGATAATACAACATACGCACCGCTGAATGTGCACCAGCTGACTGGTCATGTCTTTAAATGTTTTTGCAGAGTTTAATTATTAGCTCTCACCTATAACCTTACATGTATCAAAACCATCAACTTAAGATGAACCGTGTAAAGTTCGCTCGCAATTCAGTGATTCTGAACATTAAATCAGGCAGGAATGCTATCAGAAGTGTAATCTGAAGAATTAATGCCTTTCTTTATTCCTTCCATTGTGTATCAGTTGCAGGACCAGAACAAATAGGTGTTGGCTGCATTTTCATTTCGAGCCAAACTATTTTATATTTTATAATCTTGAGTTTTTAACTGATGATGATGAGAAAAATTGTTTTGATAACAGATTGTTTTGTGATCCCATCACCTGAACATTGGTACATGAGTGATTATGCTGCACTCTCCTATTCACAGCTAAGCCCTGCATTTCGATTTCTTAATACTTCCCAAGTCATGACCTAACCATGCGTTTTTTTATTTAGCATTAGAGCCATTTTTACCCAGATTTACCTTCAATCACCATTTAATAAATCTCCTGCATTAAAGAGCATCACTCATAGGGCAACTCCATTAAGCCTGATTACACACACACACACACAGTAGTCAGGGAAGGGGGTCTTTGTGTCAGCGTCATACTATTTGCATCTCACTGTGTCTGGCTGTGGAATTCTGGAGTTGGACATCACTCTGTTCAGCTGTTGGTCATTTTGTGTGCTGGTCACAGAGACTAAGCCTGGATGGTGATGGCTGGACTTTAGGATCTCATAAAAATGGATAACGGGCTTTGGAGGGAAAAGGGGCAAAGAGGGGTCTTTTAAGCATGCATCTATTAAACGCACATCCTCTGGCTCTCAGAAGGTAAGAGACCTAAACATCTTTGAATCCGCCCCCATCATTCCTACTGCAACTGACTGGGTTATCTTGAGTCGGTGAAGAAACAAGCCTGTATCGAATTATGGTTGGGAGCAGAGCCATCTAAGAAATCTAGAAATGGTTGTGAGCCCCTAGAATCGTTCCCTCCTTTCACCTGTCTGGCTATGCCTCCGCTTTGGGATGGCTAATTAACTGAAGTGATGTTATCATACTCAATTCATGCTGCATTTGTTTAGAATTGGGAATGTTTGAGGTTTGACTGATTTTTGCAGTTGCATGTTGCAGGCTTGTATAATGTTAACAAAAACGGGGGTCTCTGTTGGTTAACTTTTTATATCGGCAGTGATTTTGTCCATGTGTGTAAACTTATTTGGTGAATGCATTGATTCCAGTGATGGTCTTGATTTCTGAGTGTTCACTTACACACGTGCACACGTACAAAACCTGTTTTCAGCATTGTCCTCTAATCTCTGATAATGGCCCAGTAAAGAGCACTGGCCTGGGTAGCTTAAACCCCTGTTCTCTCTAAGTCTCAATCTTATGTGATTAATGCAGAGTTCTGTGAAACGAGTCCAAACACAAGTGGACAAAACACACTTAGTGGGCTTACAATGGACCTGAAATCATTTCAAATCAGCTTGTATTTTCAAGGGAATGGAAAGTGGTATACTGGAGTTCATGAAAATTCAAGGTTGCATAAAAAAATTCAGCAATGTCATGATTCACTTGACCTTCCAACTCTGTAAACTGTCTGTTCCATAGGTACAAGCTGACAAACAGCATTTTTCTTTATCAAATTCATACATGCTTATAATCAGCGTTCACAGCTGGACATGTTCTGTAAATGTTTGTTAATTCAATGTTCACAAAAAAGGCACTTTTAATCATCCATAATAATGTTAGAATATAATAACACCCAGAATCACATGATTTGGGGGAATCATAATGAGTGGATGGGAATGGCTTATCAATTCTGAATAAAGACCCCAAATATCTTTTACAAAATACATTGGAACTGAATCCTGTTGCATTGTAGAATGTTTACTGTATTATCTTTCTTTCTTGTAAACAGTGTGGAAACATTAGTCTTCGTTTCCTATTGGCAGACAGAGTTGATTTGCTCTTTGCTTGATTTGCTTAGATGAGGATTATCTCATCTAGAGTTGAGCTTCTCACAGAGCTCCTTTATGTAGCTACTCACGGGGTAGACATGTGTTAATGTGAGAGCTTTGAGGGACTAAATTGTAATTATGGATCAGTGGGAGCAGATTTTTCTGGTTTACTCTTTCTGTTTAATTTAGTCAGTCTTTATCAGGAAGCTAGGGACAATATTGGCTATGTGGCTATTATATGTATATGAAGGCTTTTTAAGGTATTAGGTAATTTCTACTCCGAAAAATAACTTTTATTTTTACGTTCTTTTGTTTTACTCAGTCAACTAAAATATATAATATTTTTTGCCTAATATCATATAAATATAAAAAAAAAAACTTAAAACCTGCCTAAAAGACAGTTCCCAAAAATATTGTTTGTGCCATTTCAGAGAGTGGTTTGTGTGAGTGTGCAGCTTCACTTTCCACATGGGAAATTCCACGTGTGTTTCTATGACTAAACCCTTTAGGATTTGGGAGAAATTAAGCTCTGAAATGCCCAAATCCAAAGATGTCAAAAGCTGTCGACAGATGTCTAAACACAAATCTCATATGTACTTGGGACAGAGCCAGATTATGTTTCAGCGATACTGCTCTTTGTGAATGAGAGCACTTGTGCTTAATTTGATTTCTGTGGGAGGCTTTTTAATATGGCGCTGCTACAGCAACAGGCAGTTTTATAGAACACCTTTCTGAAAAAGGTAAAACCGCGCCTACTGTCTCCAACATAAATCCTAAATTATTGACAGGTCTTTAGTAAGAACTTGAAGCACCTGTATCTTTCATTTGATTCCTATCCCTCCCAGTTTACCTCAACAAACAGTATTAAGAAGAGGTGTGGAGGGGCTAATGGGAGAGAGTTGCTAAGCACACACAAGCCACGCCCACTGACGCATACGGCATCATTGAATTCCAGGGAGGAGGTCATGTCAACAAGGCCATGGTATTTTTCAGAGAACCATGTGATTCATTTGTTTTTCATTGCACAAAAATGTGCTCAAACACTTTGGAGTCATCCGAAAATTTTTCCTGAACATTGGATCTCCTAAAGTCATATCATTTTCTCTCCTCTCTTCCTTGTTTATCATCAGTATATCCGTGTGTCCTATGATACCAAGCCTGATAACCTTCTGCATCTGATGGTGAAAGACTGGCAGCTGGAGCTGCCCACCCTGCTGATCTCTGTGCATGGAGGCCTGCAGAACTTCGACTTGCAGCCCAAACTCAAGCAAGTGTTTGGAAAGGGCCTGATAAAAGCAGCAGTTACCACTGGGGCCTGGATCTTCACTGGGGGAGTTAGTACAGGTGGGTGTTTGACAACACAGAGAAGTCTAACATGAAAATAAGGTCAGGTCATGGTGTGACCTAACTGTCATCAATTAAATGGTCATCTGTTTCTCTTTCAGATACTGAATCATCTGCTTTCCTGTTGAGCGAGAAACTGCCAATGACTCCATCACATGACACACTAATAATTCCATGTTTATTCCTTCTTGTCACATTACACAGGAGTGATTCGGCATGTGGGAGATGCGCTGAAAGACCACTCCTCCAAATCCCGTGGGAAGGTATGCGCCATCGGTATTGCACCATGGGGTATTGTGGAAAATAAAGAGGATCTGATCGGACGAGACGTAAGCCATTCGTGTCATTGCACAGGAATGCATGTACTCGTGTTTAATCAGCATAAATGAATGTTTGAGGTTTTTGGGCAATGTATCACCACTGTGTCTGTGTTTTTTCTTTGACCAGGTGACACGACCCTACCAAACCATGTCCAACCCTCTCAGCAAACTTTCTGTGCTTAACAACAGCCATTCCCACTTCATTCTGGCTGACAACGGCACTCACGGAAAGTATGGCGCGGAGGTCCGACTGCGCAGGCAGCTGGAGAAACACATCTCTCTGCAAAAGATCAACACACGTAAGTCAACTTTTAGTAGTTATGTCAGCTTTTTGAAGAAAGTTCAGCAATTTTAATGAATCCATCAAGTCAAAAGGGAATAAAACAGTCAAAACACTGTTGGAGTCCATGAATGTTGGTCTAGTGATGGAATGCCCAGTCTGTGACCTCCTGGATTTCCCTTTGTCATCCTATGCCTGGAGTTCCTGATGAGGCTGGGACAGCAAAGGGAGGTCCAGACGTCATCCCATACTGCAGTCAAAACAACCATCTTAATCATGCTCAAAAGCATCTTTTCATGTCTAATCGCTGCTTATTTTGTGCATATTTGTACATGAGTGTGCTTTATGTTTGTACAGGTCTGGGTCATGGGGTCCCTTTGGTGTGTTTGATTCTTGAAGGAGGGCCGAATGTAATCTCCATTGTGTTGGAGAGTCTGCGTGAGGAACCTCCTGTACCTGTGGTTGTGTGCGACGGCAGCGGCCGAGCATCGGATATCATTTCATTCGCTCACAAGTACTCGGAGGAGGATGGGTGAGGAAAATGTTGATGATGATTCAGTGATTATGAGATAGTGAATTGGTGGGTTTTTGTCAAATGTGAGCCAAAATCATCACAATTAAAAGAACCAAAGACTTAAACTACTTCAGTCTGTGTGCATTGAATTTATTTAATACACGAGTTTCACAATTTGAGTTGAATTACTGAAATAAATGAAACTTTCCACGACATTCTAATTTATTGAGATGCACCTGTACAGCCATACATATATTATAGTATTTGTATTCAGTATTATAACGTTATTGAATACATATTGTCATGTCTATATCATCAGCCTGCTGGGTCCCTGCCCATCTCATCCACGAGCCAGCAGGATAAACCAAAGAGCCCTATCACCACCCGTGCCAGCAAGCATAAACCTGCCAGGCCCAAGAAGGGCAAAGGTGCCAAATCCAAACCTGAGCCTCCAGAGGAGACAGATCCTAGAAAACTAGAGCTGCTTAACTGGGTAAGGTTCATTCTTTAGTAATATTGTGTTAGTGAGCATTTGCTTTACTCACCACTGAATTAATTAATTATTCCGATTAAAGTAATTCTGTCTATATATGTGTGTATGTTCTTGTTGGTCAATTAAATTTCATGTGTGTATGTGTGTGTGTTGATGTGTAAAATAGGTTAATTCTCTGGAACAGGCCATGATGGACGCACTCGTGCTTGACAGAGTGGATTTTGTAAAGCTCCTTATTGAAAATGGCGTCAACATCCACCATTTCCTGACAATCCCACGACTGGAAGAGCTCTATAACACAGTTGGCACACAATCATATATTTATGGAATATTAGAGGGTCACGTAGCCACTCTCTGTTTTATCATTTAATGTTTTAATGATACAACCAATAACAAATATGACCCACATATCCAGTTATTAGAGCTTTCACTGCTGTTCACTTCTCTCTTTCCATGCATTATGGTTTGAAAATGTCATTTGTGTGTTTAGTATTATCCATTATCATATCATACAATGTAATCTGTTGATGAGGAGAAAGCACTTAGCCCACAAATATCTGTGTGTTTTACAGAAGATGAAGCCTAATGGGCTTTTCCCTGAATTGTGTATATGGTTTTATGTTTTTGTTTTTTTTTATTCAGAAATTAGGGCCAACCAACACATTGCATTTTGTGGTCAGAGATGTAAAAAAGGTAAAGTTTGTTATTAATAATTTGTGCTATGATCTTTCTTGTCTTCGAGATTATCAAAATGAGTTAAAACACACTGTATTTTTCTGTAATTTTATTGAACAACTCCAATATTGTTCTAAAGAATAAGACTTTAATCTTCTTTAGCAGTGTGTGATTGCAGTTGTGTGTTTGGATTTGTGTATGTGTGTTTTGTGTAAGAGCATTGCATAAATAGTTTTATTTCACTCTAGTTTCAGTAGTTTCAGCAGTGAAAGAATAAGTTACTTTATGGTGTTATGAAATGAATGTTTCCAGGGAAACCTACCGCCAGATTACCAGATCACTCTGATTGACATTGGCTTGGTTCTGGAGTACCTCATGGGAGGAGCGTATCGGTGTCATTATACTAGGAAAAGTTTCCGCACACTCTATAATAACCTCTATGGACTGAAGAGAGTGAGTTACTACCATCCCTTATACACTTATTCATGCATATCTGAAAATACAGTCTTTTTTCCCCTGCAAACACATTATACCAAACACAACTGCTTAGCTTAATAATATCATAGTGGCCAACCAAGACTTTTCCAGGGGATGAAAAACTCCAATATTTAGAGCAGAAATATTTTACAGAACATATAGTAAAAAATATAGTAAAATATATAAATATTTTACAGAAAAATGTCAAACAAAAAAATACTGACTTGTCAATTAATGGGCCAATTAGTTGTTCTTGCTTAGTCTATGGTCTAGCAAAAATATAGATAATTATTAATAGTAACTTGTTTCTCAGCTTCCACACTTTTGAGAAATTAAAACAGACATAAAATCGATCAACCAGTTATTTACCAATGTGTTATTAAATAATCAAATATGCTCAAACACGTCTGATTCTCTCTCTTTCTGTTCTCTTTTAGCCCAAAGCTTTGAAACTCCTGGGTATGGAGGTAAGCCACTAAAACATAAAAAAGGCAGATTTTTTGTAAGTATTCGGTATTAATATGTATACTCTCTCTCACACACATAAAGAAATTTGACTGGTAGCTAAAAACTTGTAGTAGCCTATTTACAGACACAATCACTTCGTTTTGTTTTCGACAGGACGATGACCCAAGACCTAAAGGCAAAAAGAAGATGAAGAAGAAGAAAGAGGAAGAAATCGATATTGACGTTGATGACCCAGAGGTCAGTCGATTCCAGTACCCCTTCCATGAGCTGATGGTGTGGGCTGTTCTCATGAAGCGCCAAAAGATGGCGCTGTTTCTCTGGCAGAGGGGAGAAGAGGCCATGGCCAAAGCTCTGGTGGCATGTAAACTCTATAAAGCGATGGCGCACGAATCATCACGGGGCGAACTAGTGGACGACATCTCGCAGGATCTGGACAATAATTCCAAGTGAGCAATTATTATATTATATGTCTTTACTATCACACTTGGTCAATTAATACGTCCTTGCTAAGAAGAAAAAAAAGTAGAGTATGACTTTCTTTAAAAGCCTTACTGACCCCAAACTTTTGAACGGTAGTTGATTAATTTGTGTAGTTTATGAACAATTTACTGTGTTTTTATGTATTACTTGATTTAGGAAGGACAAAGGAGGATTAGGTTGCATGTGGCTGAATAGAATAGAATAGACTAGAATTGTTTTATTAAACTGTCAACACAACAGTGTTACTTCTCATAAAGCCTCTCTCTCTTCTCCCTCTCACACTCAGGGAATTTGGTCAGTTAGCGTATGAGCTGCTAGATCAGTCTTACAAGCATGATGAACAGGTGGCCATGAAGCTTTTGACGTATGAGCTGAAGAACTGGAGTAACTCCACCTGTCTGAAACTGGCTGTAGCTGCCAAACACAGAGACTTTATAGCCCACACCTGCAGCCAAATGCTGCTCACAGACATGTGGATGGGCTGCCTGCGGGTGGGCAAGAGCAATGGACTCAAGGTCTGCAATACAAAATAAACACACTACATTTATAAGTCACTGACTCTAAATATTATATATCAACATTTTTATCACTTCAAATCATTCACAGGTAATCCTTGGAATCATCTTTCCTCCAACCATTCTTCTCCTAGACTTCCGAACTGGAGATGATCTGTCTTACCAAAACTCCAAAGACAAAGAAGAGCTCAAAGACAAAGAGGATGAAAACAAATCTGGCAAGGTAAAAATATGTACATTACATTTCTAAATATATTACAATGAAAAACACTTTTTATTGTAAAAATATTTCACAATATTACTGTTTTTCTGTATTTTTGATTAAATAAATGCACTCTTGGTGAGCAAAAGAGACTTCTTTCAACAACAGTAAAAAAAAAAAAAATTGTACTGACCTTAAACTTTTGAATGGTAGAATACATATTAAACACTGGCTTCTTAATTGTTTATGGACCTTTATGAGGTGAAACTGAGTAAAACTCTCAGGGTGGGTATTTATTTTCAGGATAGGACCATGAGCATGGACGGAGCGTCAAAGAAAGGTGATGAGGAAGATGGTAAAAAGAAACAGAAACGAGTGCCTGTTGGGAAGAAGATATACTATTTCTATAACGCTCCGTTTACCAAGTTCTGGTTCAATACAGTATGTGATTATTTAAAAGCACATCAAAGTCAAAACACACCATTAATAAAAAAAAAAATCTGTAAAATTGTTATTAAAAAAACAATGATTATGTATCTACTCAGACTGCCTACCTGGTATACCTGATGCTGTATAATTACATTATCTTGGTGAAAATGGAGCGATGGCCTTCACTGCAGGAATGGATCGTCATCTCCTACATCATCACTCTTGGAATAGAGAAAGTCAGACAGGTGAAGTACACAAACAAAAAATGTGTTGCTATATTGTCATATTTATGTGTTTTTTCTTCATTGGACAAATGTGCTTGTGTGTAGATCCTGATGTCAGAGCCAGGAAAGCTGAAACAGAAGATAAACGTATGGCTTGAAGAGTACTGGAACATCACTGACCTGGCTGCCATCACCATGTTCCTCATGGGACTGTTACTGCGATTGCAGAATGAGCCTTACATGGGTTACGGACGTGTCATCTACTGTGTAGACATCATCTTCTGGTACATTCGTGTCCTCGACATTTTTGGAGTTAACAAGTATTTGGGACCATATGTCATGATGATTGGTAAAATGGTGAGAACTAACAGAAAAACTTATATTAATGGCTCAAAAGCTTTTGTTTTCTGTTTTCTGAAGAATTATGATATTTGTGTGTGTGTGTGTGTGTGTGTGTGTGTGTGTGTGTGTGTGTGTGTGCGCAGATGATTGACATGCTGTACTTTGTGGTGATCATGCTGGTGGTTCTCATGAGTTTCGGCGTGGCTCGCCAGGCCATCCTGCACCCGGACGAGGAGCCGACGTGGCGTCTGGCGAGGAATATCTTCTACATGCCCTACTGGATGATCTATGGAGAAGTGTTTGCTGACTCGATAGACCGTAAGACTAGAATTCATAGTAAGATTCTGTTTCCTGATTCATGTGTGGATGATCCATCTCGTCTCCATTCCACCCTCTCTGTATCTGTGAACTATACAGAAAGATTTGTGTCTCATCTCCTGATCATGTGACCATTTACACTGCAATGGCATTCGCCCTCTACTGAATCATGTGTGATGGACTGAGTGTGTGACAATGCCAGTCTTTACCTGCCCTGCTTGTGAGTTTTAGGTCTTTATGTCTTGTAGCTGTTGATTGTTGGCATTTTTCTTTCACTTTTACACTTCTGCTCTAGCCTTGTACTGCTCGCTTGGTTAAATTGTGCCTGTATAATTCTCATTTGTAAGCTGCTAAATTAATAAATGTACATTTAAAAAAGAATAAAAAACAAGGTGAACTAATAGCTGCTACTTTAATTTTAAAATTAAATAAATAAAAATACTGTTTTTAATGATAATACAGTCAAAACATATATCATGATTTCAAGTCATAAATAAATTCTTCCAAAAAGCGTAAAAACTTAATACTTTAAATTCATTACCTGTTCCTCCATTGTGGAAGGTCCTGTGTGACTAAAACGTTCGTAGTCCATTTTGGATACAATGCAAATGAATTTCAAGTACTGAGTATTTACTCTTTTTGGAAGAATTTAATGATAATATAGAACATCTAAAAATACATGATGGTAGTTCTGCAGAAATATGTGAAAATGCAGTTATGAAAGAAAGCACAGCTTATTGTGCAAGCGTACACTACCATTCAAAAGTCTAGGGTTGGTTTTTCTTTTTTTGAGTTTTATATAAGTTTCTTATATTCACCAATGCATTTCTTTGATCAAATACAGTAAAAATGGTACAGTTGTGAAATATTAGTTTAAAATTATTTTTTAAATAGAAGACTTTTAAATCTTTTTGCCTTAACTGTCAGTTTTGGTCACTTTAATGCATCCTTGATGAATAAAAGTATCTTATCCAGAACTCTGAATGGTATTGTATCTTTCTTCACCTAAAATGTGAAGTGTACAAAAATCTTTAACAATGACTATTTTAAAATATTTATCTTCCCCTCCTAATGCACTATTTAGATGGCTGGCTGATTGTGAAATGATTAATATTAGTTTAGTTCTCCATAATCTTTAACTGTGCTTTTTCTCTTTCTTTTTAAATACTCATAGTCTATGCGATGGAGATTAATCGTGAGTGTAAAATTCTTCCACTAGACCCACAATTAAATGTAATTATCAAACACTATAGAATGACGTCATGGTTGCATCATAACCTCTGTAATGTATGGCAGCACCCTGTGGTGAAAACATGTATGATGAAGATGGGAAGAAGCTCCCTCCATGTATACCTGGGGCCTGGCTCACACCTGCCATCATGGCCTGTTACTTATTGGTAGCCAACATCCTACTGGTTAACCTGCTTATTGCTGTATTCAAGTGAGTCAAAAAATAAACACAAAATGTAAGCACTGTAATGTAAAGCAATGATGAGCCATAGTACTGGAGCACAGTATTATGTTCTCATAGATTCATTATCAGCAGTACAACACTGAGAGAACTCATTGCTTTCACAGTAACACATTCTTTGAAGTGAAATCCATCTCCAACCAAGTATGGAAGTTCCAACACTACCAGCTCATCATGACTTTTCACGACAGACCGGTGCTTCCTCCTCCCCTCATCATCTTCAGCCACATATACATTGTGTTGAAGCGCCTGTGCTGCCGCTGCAGGAAGAAACAGGAAGGGGAGCTGGATGAGAGAGACCGCGGACTGAGTTATTACTCCTGTTATTCATTTTTACTGCTTCAGTGTATCAATCTTATAGCAACCTATTTTAAAGCATATTTTTTTCTTTTTCCAGAGTTGACTCTGAGTCTGGAGGAACTGAAGAGTCTGTATGAGTTTGAGGAACAGTGTGTGGAGGAGTACTTCAGAGAGAAGGAGGACGAGGTGCAGTCTTCCAATGATGAGCGAATCCGAATTACTTCCCAGAGGTACTGAATGAAAAATAACAACTGCACCTGCAAATGTCATTTCAGGGCTCTACAATAAGGATCTTCTTTTGTGGTTCTAAATTACCATTTTTTATAGTAAGCAATGCATTTTTTTTTGTTTTTGAAATAAGCTGCAAAATATATTTAGAATCTAACTCCATACATTCATAAACTGTTTTTTTTAACTATTGCATGCGATGTAAAACATTACTGTCTGGTATGTAGTTTTCAACAGAATGTGTTTTTGCACTCCACTGCACTGCTTTCAAATTGATTCCCTTTGAAGTAAATATGTGGTAAATATGGTTTTCTTTGACCATTGCATCACGTCTGCTCTCTTTTGCACCGTCTCATGATGGTGTTCTAAAAATGCAGCGTTGAAGTAATGCCATGAACACACTAGACTTTAAGCGTGCCAAATTTCTACGGACACGGCAATGCTCATAATATGACATCACACTCTGCTGTTTTTTTTTTTTTTTTTACATAATTCAACATATAATACATTCAAAATGTAAAAATATGCAATCTACTCCACTCCAATTCTGCATATTTATAGTTAGCATAATTGAATTCAGCTAAGAGATCTCACCAACCTTCTATTGATCACACAGCTCACCAAATTTGAACATTGAAAGGCAGCAAAAATTGACATGAGCTTGCGTTTCCTGTGTCCTGCATTCGCATGTGCTAGAATGGAAGTAAGTGGAATGAAAACTGTAGTCTGACTACCTTTTAAAAAATAGTCGCATCTTGAGTTTTGTTTTCCACTTGGGGTGTTGGAAAAACTCGAGCAGTAGAATTGAAAAAATGTCTTACTTGAACTTCTTTTAATGATGTTTTATTAACAAGGTTTGGGAGGAGCGCGTCAGATACTTAGCCTAATTAACACAGGTGGAGCGCACTCAAGTTAATCAACACCATGATATAAATACAGCTGACTTACCTCTATCCATCGACGGTTTATCAGCATTCGGTGTGCACCTTTTGCCATTTTCCCCGGACAGCACGCCAAATATGCATTACCATACTTCAGCTAATTATATGTAAGTGTGAACTCGTGAAACTTAAGGGTGCTGTTTTTAGAACGCCATCATGTGTGAGACGCTACAAAAGAATGCAGTGGAATGCAGAAATGCGTTCTGTGTGAACAGCCCCTTATGCTTTCAAGACATTCAACAAATCCTCATCTATGTTAGCCAGCTAGATAACATTGTCTTGGTGGCAAATTAGCAGAATTTGGAACCACAATGTAGACTACATCACAGTAAACCAAACAATGAAGTTTAAAAGGCATAAAAAATGGTGCACAGGATCAGTGAATATAAAAAGTTTAGTGGCAATGCAGCACTGGGCCGAAAAAGCTGCCGACAGTTCTGTCATCTGGTCAGAAATTCTCTCACACTTGCATCCTTATTGTTGAGCCCTACATTTAGAATAACTATTGAGGTTAAAACAAACAACAACCATTTGAAACACTTGTTGTTGCAGAGTCGAGAACATGTCCATGCGCCTAGAGGAGGTGAATGAACGAGAGCACTCCATGAAAGCCTCCCTGCAGACAGTAGACCTGCGCTTGGCTCAGCTAGAGGAGTTCTCTGGCCGCATGATGCACGCGCTGGAGCGGCTGGCTGGCATCGACCGCTGCGAACTGGTCCGTGCTCGATCCGGTATCTCAATGGCCGTGGACCAATCCAGCCTGCTTCGTCGCGGCAGCATCAACAGCGCCGATGGCTACAGTTTGTACCGCTGGCACCTGGATGCCGAGGACCGCAGTGAGGAGATGTCAGGGGACAGGAAGGGCCACGCAGAGAGACGCGGCAGTATTGGCAGCAGTGACCTCCTTCTAAACCCTCATCAAGGTTCTTGCTACGGACCCACGCTGGACGTGGTGCCCCTCCGGCAAAGAACACGCTCCAGCTCCTGTGTGGACATCCTCATCTCTCCTTGCGAGTCACAAGACAGAGTCCAGATCTCTCAATCCCCAAAACTCACCTCCATTCAACACCCTAAAGATCCACAAGCTCTGCTAGAAGCTGGAATAGACATAGCAGTTTCACATCTTCTGGAAAGGGCGCAATCCCTGAGGCAGTACCCAACTGAAGCTCAAAGTAACTCACTTTCGTACGAGAACAGATCCCAAAGTGGTACTTTGTACGTCTCGATGGCACAGTCGAGGTTGTGCAGTCCAGGGAATACGTGGGCTTCGGAGCCACACGACCTACAGGATCAAGCAAGCAGATCGCCAACGTTAGGTCGCTGGCCTCCACGCTTCGATGACAAAGTTCATCCCTCCCCTTTTGGACTTTCACCCAAGACATCTTTAGAGAAATTAATAAAGAGAGAAGCCCAAGATGAAGAAAGATCTTCTAAGGAGAGCAAGTGGACAAAAACCCAACAAGGGGAAAGTGAGGAGAAGAAGAAAGACGAAGATCAGTCAGAGGCGAATAGCGAAAGCACCAAAACAGAGGGAGGAGAAGAGAAAAGAGAGGAGCTGACGGATTCAGATCACTTGTATGTTGCAGAGGACAGGATGTACCCCTCACTCAGATCTAAGAGTCTGAACACTAACCCACGAAAGTCGAAGGCTGTAGGGAGCATCCTGGCTAAACCTCGAGCAGCCAGTAGTGTGAAAGACCTGGCTGGGGCCTTTGAAGTGAACACCAATGACTACAGACCCTCCAGAGAGAGGACAGGCACACAGACATAGCGCAAGATCATCGCAGTAGTGCTACGTTAAAAAAGTTGATTTTCATTGTTTTCCAGTATGGAACACACTTCTAACTAACACTAGTTATGCTTGTGAATTGACATCTTAGGGGCCGTTTACACGACAACGTTTTCAGTCAAAAACGGGAAATGCGTTTTGCCTGTTCATTTACATGACAATGGCGTTTTGGGGACTGAAAACTCATATTTTTAGGCCATGTCCACACGTACACGGGTATTTTTTCCTTCTTCCGTTTAAAAAAAAATCTCTGTCGCATGCTATGAAGCACTGTCAAGAGCATGCCAAACCAACAGGTGGCGATATAATCTCAACCGTAAAGCCATGTTGGCCAATCAGAAGCCTGAAAAAGTTTCCAGTAGGCGGAGATAACAGTGCAGGTTCCGAGGTCACAAGCCAAAAACTCCGGTTTCGCTGTCGACATGATAACACTGCAACCAGAGTTTTTGAAAATCTTCACCCTGGCAGGCGTTTTCAAAAATGTTCAGTTTCAGTGAACTGGTGCTGCGTTTGTGTGTGGACGAACGGCCTAATCGCGTAGAAAAAGTTTTAAAAATAACCGCGTTCGTGTGAACAGGGCCTTAGAAACGGGTTTCAAAGTGCAAGTTTTTGAAAACGCCACCGTTATCGTTTCCGTGTAAACACCCAAAACGGGAATCTTTGAAAACGGTGACGTCACGCGCGTGCGTAGTACGTGTTAGGTATGTAGACATGCGCAGTACGTGTCAATTGTAAAGGCAAGCATGCCACTCAACCAAGGAGGATTGTGTTTTCTGGAGATCTCAGGGGGGGTCTGATTTATGGATGGCTCATGGAACAACTAACAACAAACCAATTTTTCTTGTTTTTTTGAAAGAATTTAAAATGTATCTTAATACTATTTCATCCTCTGTGAATAAGAAAGCGAGAAGAACAACTTCAATTTGTAATGACTTTAATTTGTATACTCTAATTGAAATATAAATTAATATCTTACCCTCATGTTTTTTTGTTTTTTTTTTCCCTTCCAATTTTTATTTTTTCTTTATCTTTTTCTTTTTTTTTTCTTTTGTTCTGTATGTTCAGATGACATTGTACATATTGTTGACAAATGTTGTGTACTCTATACAAAGTTGTATATCTTTAATGTCATCTTGTGATGTTTCCATTCATAATAAAAAATAAATTGTAAAGGCAAGCGCCAACAAACATATACCAACAATGGCTGAGTACATGGTACTGTTGTTGCTGCTCAAGAGTTTATGAAGAAGCTGCTCAACGTTTCTTCAGCAAAGTGTGGATTTACTTCACCAATATTACAACCAACAGTGGAGACGCATCATATACAACATATAATCGTCACTTCCCTACAGGTAGTTTATTAACAAGGTGACAGCGCCAACTACTGGCCTGGCATACGTAATACAGCGTTTTTGGCCGTTTTCGATGTGTAAACGCTAATCGTTTTGAAAACGTGTATACCGTGAAACATTTTAAAAACGCAAGGGAAAAACTTTTCCGTTTTTTGACTACATCGTTGTCGTGTAAACGTAGCCTTAGCTAGCTAGCAGGCATATTTCATAAATTTATATTAATGAGGTATGTAATTTTAATGCTAAAACATGGTATGCAAAAAGGGAAATCAGGGACTACCTCTGTGCTGTAGATATCAACTATCCCATTTTTTCAAAATAAAAGGAAATTTAACTTCAGTTATGCTGTTTATTACTCAACAACTTCACATATTTCCTAATAATATTATATTATATCAATTATATATTATTTCATATGGTAAAGCATCATAAAGAAACAATCAGGCACTTGTAAATAACTTAGAAAATATATTTTAATCTTTTTTACATAATCAGTTAACTCTGACATTACAGTGCAGACAAGAAAATCAAAGAAGACGTTATAAAATAGGACATAAAAGCTTGCATTGAATGGTCAGTAAGACGTTATGCTCATATGGGAGGCTGAGTGCTGTCACGGTTTCATTGAAAAATATGCAAATGTGCCTGCATGCATATTCAAAACTTGACTACTGGGTCATTAAAGGGATAGTTCACTCGAAAATGATAATTCTGTCATCATTTGTCCACCTTCATGTTGTTTCAAACCTGTATGACTTTCTACAGAACGCAAATCAGTATATTTTAAAGAACGTTTCAACCAAATCATTGACTTCCATTTTATGGACAAAAACACATTTATCATTCCAAAAATACTTTCTTTTATGTTCCACAGAACAACGAAAGCAGGGTTTGGACTGACATGAGTTAATGAAGTTTTATTTCTGGGTGAACTATCACTTTAAGTGGAAATGGCACACCTCACAAGCACGAAAAGGGGTTCTTTCAAACAGATGCACAATGCCAATAGAACTCAAGCAATCGTACACCCTTAACCATAAACAGTAAAATCAATCATTCATTATGAGTAACTTAGATGAATTCTGAAATATCTAGGTTGATTCTCAACATTTCAGTTTGTTCTCAATTTGTAACAGGCCCACATGGAATCTGTACATGGAAAGATCTGCAGATTTACACAGAATTGGAACATTTCTCATACACTAAGGTAATAAGAGTTTAGTACTCTCAGCTCTGGTTAACCATGTTTGAATGTAAAATTCCATGTCTTTCCCCCCCACAGAATCAGCGATAAAAGTCTGCAAATTTCACATGGGCCTAGTAATAGCCCAATAAGCTCAAAGGACACTTGAACACATTCAAGCTATTACTATCTTGCACTCTTTTTTTTAAGTGGCTGACAGGCGGGACTTTAAGTGGTTTATGAAGTGAGGAGGTTCTACAAGAGACCCACACACACAAATAACAGTGAATGACCTCAAAAAAAAAAAGATACTGTTGCAGTTGTGCTGTAAACACTACACGACTTCACACTCATAAGAGTCTTATAAAAGAGGGAATTACAAAAGACAACGTACAGAATACTGTGACAACATTTAAATGAGTTAAAAAAATAAGTATTAAATAAATCAATCTCACATAAGCACAGGTTAACATGCTTTAGGTGCTTCATATGCAGTGGTGAGTAAAAGATGCTTACGTCAATAAGAGTATAAAAATATAATACCATTAGTAAATGTAATACTGTATATACTAATATATAGGGCCTAGCTGGCTGCTGCTTCAACAAGCATTAGGAAATGGGTCCTAGCCCTCTCGTTATTCTTTTGTCTTTCTTTTTCATGCTCAATATATATGAGATTACAACCAAAAAAGAAAGAAAAAGAAGGAGAAATTTTGATTGCTAGTATCCATCACAGTTTCGATTTCTTTTTACTTTGGTCTCTGTTGCAGATAAAGTTAATGACAAAGTCAGGGAAAGGGGGAAGACTAAGACCTGTGGAACATTGCCTTCTATTCCACAGTTTATTGCGGCTTTGGAACAGTAACTAAAAACACAATTAAGTACATATAAAATGGGTGACTTTAAATATAACAAAACATAACATTCAACAATAACAAAAATTATATATATCCTTCAGTTTGACCAATAGTTAATTGTCAAACTTTCAGGTTCTTCAGTCGCTACTTTAGGTCCACAGTCTTTATTGCCAAAAACTGCATAATAGCAGGAGTTCGATATACTGTCATCTCTTCATAAATTTTCCTTCATTAAATGGTGCTTTAATAAACCATTTAAAATCAATGTGACTATAAATTGACTATATGTAATTAATTATTGTAAAGATTAAAAAAAAGGTTCCCAAAATTCAAATTAGGCTTCACTAAATTGGGACTGATCCAGGGGGCTAAGGGGTAGGTAGATGGATATTTTGCCTTAAAAGGAACGTTTTGGGAACAGCGCAATAGTCCTTTATCTAGCACACTCTCTTCAGGCCTTCAATGCGTATAGATGAGGCAGGCTAAAGTCCAGAGCTCTCAGCAGCAGCTAACAGCTGAAAGTCCAGTGGTACTGTAAACCCTCACACAAACACACACACGCGCACGCCAAACACACATAGAGAAATGAAATCATTCACACACTGAGGCTGCAGAAGTTGCCGGGTTAGAGCAGAGTGCAGCGGAAGAAGCTTGGCTTCTTGGATCGACTCTTTGTGATTTTCACTGCTCCTCCTCCTCCCGAAGGGTTATTCTCATTCTAAACACAAAGATCCATTCAGCATTAGTGTTAGACATAAACCCACATTTTAAAGTTCTTTTGGACAGAATAAAGAAATTTCAATCATATTAACATCATATATTTCTATATTTGAGTCAGTGAGTAGTACTAAGCATTTTCTTAACCATTTTCTGAGATTCAGGATAATAAACATTTTCTACATGATTGTAATATTTCATTCTCACCATTTTTCTGTTTAATCTGGTCATGATGTCTCTAGCAAGAGTGACAAAAGCCTAGCATTGAAGAAAAACATGCCACTAGATTAGATCAGTAAAAAATGCAAATCTTGTTCAAATAAATTAATCAATATTAGATAACTAATTCTTTCCAAAAAAAAAAAAAAGACTGATTTTAACAAGAGAATTTTGCCCACCTCTTCAACATTTGTGCTAGATTTTGCACTTGTTTCCAAGAACTTGATTCCATAATCAATAGCTAGCTGTAGCAGAAAAAAAGGGAAATGTTTAAATAAACACATCAGCATTTTTACATAATAGCTTGTTCTGGCTTGTTTCTGGACCAAGATTTGCTTCATAAAATAGATTTTCAATCATTTGAAAAATATTTTTTAATGATACATACCTTTTCCCCTCTTTCTTTTGAAACTTGCCTCTTATCATTCATGTCACATTTGTTACCCAATATCATCCGTTCCACATCTGATGATGCATGCTGATAAAACATGAATAAAGAGGGAAAATGAATCTCACTTAAAATTGATGAAGTGAAAACTTCATGCATTAGGTCTGTTTCTCACCTCTTCAATGTTCCTGATCCAGTTCTTGATGTTGTCAAATGATTTCTCATTTGTGATATCGTACACCAGCATAATTCCCTGTGAAAATGACAAAAAAGAAACACATAGATTAGGAAATGTAACCGGTGCAGAAGCATATCTAGCATTATTTGCTCAAGAGAATAAGACCATTACCATTGCTCCTCTATAATATGCAGTGGTGATGGTTCTGAACCTCTCCTGTCCGGCTGTATCCCTTTATGGCAAATTTTAAAAAACACATTTAAAATATTGTTTGTACTAGTGCTGTCAAATGATTAATCGCGATTAATTGCATCCAAAATAAAAGTTTTTGTTCACATAATATATGTGTGTGTACTACTGTGTATATTTATTATGTATATATAAATACACACACATGCAGTATATATTTTGAAAATATTTCCATGTATATATTTATATTAGGGCTGGGCGATATGGCCTAAAAAAAAATCCCCGATTTGTTCACAAAAAATCCGATTTACGATTTAAATCGATTTTTTCCCCCCTACTTAAAATCAATCTACAGATGACAAAGAAATTGTTCAAAACAAGTTTTAACTTTATTTTGTTTTGATTTTCCCTTCTGGGATATGATCTGGATTTCCCCCTTAGGGTTAAAGTGCAAACAGAAACAACAAACCAAAAACACAAGATGGCAGGCCCTGCCATTGTAAATGGTGAAAATGCAACATAACGTAACATAACATAAAATGTAACATAACATTCTTATCATACCGGATACAGTTTGTAAATGTTTGTAAGACTGTAGGTCAGTGGTCTTCACTATTTTTTTCATGAGAGCCGCACTGATAGGGCAAAGTCAATCAGAGAGCCACTTTTACCGCGAAGTATCAAAAGTTACATCTAGTCATAAATAGCATGTCTTTTTTATCAATCTGTCATCCCTAATATGTGCAATGCAAAAGGGGCCATCATTCTTTATCATTTACCAGTCAAATTTGTAACTGAGACAAGATGATTAAAAAAAAAGCAGGATTACCTTAATGCTGGAAAGAC
>NW_015555773.1:861629-861822 GCF_001515605.1 Sinocyclocheilus anshuiensis | reverse complement strand
TAACACGCCCCCACATATCTACATCACTATGTGGGAAGATTTGCATAACGCCGCCCAAATGTTCACGCAAACAAAGGCGGCGTAACTTTCATTCTCGCTGTAGTATTGTTGTTGCCGCTGCCGTGTCGTGAAGGCGCTGTGTGATTCGTTGTGAAAGCGAAACTACTTATTAGGACGATATATGATTTGTCAT
>NW_015555773.1:850375-861316 GCF_001515605.1 Sinocyclocheilus anshuiensis | reverse complement strand
TATAAAGAATATCTCTTTGGATTTGAGACTTTAGTCTTTGCAACTTTACAGATCTTCTTTATGCACCAAGGGCTTGTAACACTCCAAAGAGAAAGGAAAAATTGAAATCGCATCATATGACCCCTTTAAGATTAAAACTGGCAACTCAGCAGTGAGTTAGTGTCATGGACGTAGGTCAGAGCAAGTGTAAATATCTTTTCTAGTCTATATTTCCATCTTGTAATGCCGCTGTTTTAGGTATTTTTTTTTTAATATAAATTATTTGTAATAGAGCAGACACTGTCTGACCGTGTCTACACACCGGACGCGGCGACAGTTGTCTTGCCGCGCCCCGCTGCGCTAAAAGTCTGTCTACACTTGTTGACACTACAGTTGCAAATCATCTGAACGTAGTGTCAGTACAGTTCGTCATAAATAGAACGAGGCATCAGTTTACTGATGGGGATCGTGTCGCGTCGCATCGCGCCACATCCAGTGTAGACAACATCACTGGGTTCTATTGTCTTTTGTCGGATCGCGCCACTCGCGTCCGGTGTTGACATGGTGTGAGTTTTTTAATGGGTTATGTTATAGCCCTACTTGTTTTTAATGTTTTTATGAAATCTGTATTGACTGCATGATCATATCATCGTATTATTTACTGCCATGCGAGCCACAAAGTAAAGCTTGGCGAGCCGCGCAATAAGTAACACTGCTGTAGGTTGTTTTTTGGCGGGTGTGCTTGTGCTGCCGCGGTCTTGTTCATTTCGTAGGGCGCAACATCTCTCTCACTCGGCAGCATGCCTCTGTTTGAGGTGCTGCAGTAAATTGGTCGCACTGCTACCTTTGCTAGCAACAGACTTCAAACACACTTTGCAGCGGGGTGTTGTTTGTTCTGCGTCTAATGCCGCAAAACCAAACCAATTCCAAATTACAGATGACACTGCCTTTCTTGGGAACGAGTTCTTCCCTGCTCGCTGCCATGTTGTTTGTGTATCTCTATGGCAAACGCGCGGGGGGAGGGCTGAGCCCATTCGGAACCACGGGAGCCCAGAGGGGAGCGTCGGCGGATGTTAAAGAGAAAACCGATTTTCATTCAAACTAGTCGACGTAAACTACACATTCGAATTAATCGATAAAATCGATTTATCGCCCAGCCCTAATTTATATTATAAATAAATATATTTAATATATAAACAACACGTTTTTCTTAAATATATACATGCATGTATGTGTATTTATATATACATAATAAGTATACACAGTACACACACACACATACAATGTAAACCAAAACTTTTATTTTGGATGCGATTAATCACGATAAATCGTTTGACAGCACTAGTTTGTACACAATTATAATTTATACTAGGCTTGCCCAAACTTTTTCCTAAGAAAGGCTGAAAAAAATCAAACTTGATTGAGGGTTGTGGGGCTAATGTAAGTCCTGCATAATATACAATTGCGTATCACAGAATTTTAAATAAAATTCAATGATATGCAAAAGCAATACAAAAAAAAATGTAAAACAAAAATATAAATTAGAAATCAAAATATGCTTTAATGGAATGTTTTCCCCCCATTTGTGATATGGCATAGCGGCCAAATCTTTTCACATCTTTGCTTTATACGGTATAATGCAGACTTGTGCTCTCACCAGATCTGAAGCTTGATCTTCTTCCCATCCAGCTCAATTGTTCTGATTTTAAAGTCAATCCCTGCAATAATAATGTTTAGAAATAAGTGATGTGAAACACTTCATCTCAAAACCTAGTGTTAACACAACAGAAATCAGTCCTATCATGACAATGTGAAACTGACTCATTTCAGAACACATCACAAATCTTTCCACTTAAAGGGGACTGTTGCATTAGCACGTTTTCATGGCGTAACCATGGAGATGGAATGTGTAGAAAGGTCAGAATGGTGTAGCATATGTCTGACCGACTCAATGGCTGCAGTGTTGCAAAAGGCTTTGCACATGCATATAAACCTGTTGCATTCAGCAGCAACAGAACGTGGCCCCTGTTTATGGCAATTATGAGAAAACTTGGCAGTGTGTATTAAGGCATTCAATCCTGCCACCAGTGAAAGCTCAGACAGGACATGGGACAGGAAGTGACACAGCAGTATTGTCCATGGCAATAGGGGAAGTCTGTGGCATAACAATTACAAAAGGTCAAGGAACTCTCGCACAGGTTTCGCACAGGAAATGTCGTATTGGACCACAGTAGAGACAGGCTTACCTAAAGCTGTGTCAAAAATATCACAAGTAACTTGGTCAAAAACTATGAGCCTGGTGACCTAGTCCATGTATGTTAGTACAATTTCTTGTGACATGTGTATGCTCTGATTTTGAGGGTTTCATATTCTAGAATAACACTATAGGTGTGCTGACTTAAGAAACAGATGCTGCTTCTGTAATAGTGTAAAAATCACAGCGAAAAGGAAGTAGCTACATATCTTTTCTTCCTATTGTGACGTACATCCGACTGAAACAGATTACCGAAAAAGAAAAAATGTAGGGTGAGGACTTTCAATCCATTGGTGGTTGATTGGATTTTGAGATGTGGGCGTAACACTCAAAAAGTGAAGGGAGATGAATGTGAGCTTGCAGGGGCGGGGTTTATGTGGACTAAGTGATTGGACAAGTCCTGCATTTGTCACCAGAGAGAAGTCTGTCGTTTTTACCAGAAGGGTCAATTGTGACACTTTGATGAGATCAAAACATGAAAAAAATGAAACATATGCACATATTAATTGTTCAAAATAGGGTCTATAACATGAATTTACAAAACAAAATTGGCATTAAATACATTTTAATTTCATGCCAACTTTAAAGTGAAAGTGTACGTAGGAACTGATGTACCATCACAAATGTAACATCACCATGTTGTAAGCAATCAGATGTTGATGAGATAAGCCACCTGTGACAGCACACAAACCCACCTTTTATTCTTACCCAAGTAAAGTGCTCGCTCTGGCCCGCTCGAACTCTTGTTTAGTGGTCAAATGTGAATCTACACGTCTCTTTAACCACAGAAACGAAAGTGCAGTCCAGCCCACACCACTACCACAGCACAGCTAATCACAATGCAATCATGCTAGCTCTACAAACGCAGCATGCTTGTAACGTCTCGTTCAAATTACAGATTAAAGTAGTATATCCCAAGTGATCCTGACAATTCATTATGTAAAATCGGGCGTGTCATTTTAAACGCTAATAAAACACATGTCGTTGACTAGCTGAGTGAACGGGCTGTCACATCCACGGCCTCTTCCGGTCACTTCAGCAGACAGTCACATGTGTGTGTAAACCTCCACGTAACTCTCTAACAGCTTATTTCTCCTCCCGCAGGACCACATAAGAAGCATTCCTGTAGAAACCACAGAGTTGAACTGACCTATAGTGGAGATGAAGGTGGTGTTGAACGCGTCCTCACTGAATCGAAACAGCAGACACGTCTTGCCCACCCCGCTGTCTCCGATGAGCAGCAGTTTGAACAGATAATCGTACGTTTTCGCCATGTTTTCTGTTTCTGCTGTCTGGCTACCTTGCTTTGGCTCGGTAGCAGAGTAATGGTATTCGGCTAACAATACATACACGCTGCGCTTGAACTTGTGTTTCCGACTCTGCTGCACACAGCACCAGCAGCAGCACACAGCAGCGAGGAAGAGGCTGGGCGTGTCCGCCGTGACGCCATCGCGGAGACACAGGTCCAGAGCGAAAGAAGGTTTGGTCAATCATAATTTTGACATAAAAAGTCCCTATAGAGGATAGGTCATATAAATAATTTATTAGATAAAAGTCAAAGTGACAAGATAAAAAGTCGAAATTATGAGGAAAGTCATAATTATGACAAAAAAGTTATGACAGTCAAAAGTTTTTATTGCATAATTATTACTTTTTATCTCATAGTTTTGACTATTTATCTCAAAATAATTACTCACTGTCATAATTTTTACTTTTATTAGTATGACTTAGTATTTATTTTTTATGTCAGAATTTCCATTGTACAAATCATTTGTTTCTTATATAGCCGAAATGCTTTCTTGTACTTCTTGGTTTAAAAAAATAGCTAAACGTACTATATTTCTACGTGTAGCTTTATTGATGACAATCTCATGCTATTTTTTCCTTTTTCTGTTTTCATATTTATTTATTTTTTTTATATATGTTCAACAAAACCTACTGTATTTTGTAAATGATCATGTTTATTAAATATAATTTGATTGTCAATTAGAAACGTTACAGAAGGTACTACTGATGGGATTTTGCTTCATCGCAATAATGATCTTTTCAACCCTTTCACTAGAAAGAATAATTCGCTGATTTGCTCAGTGATACATTTTTAATATTCAAGCAAGATGTTTGAATATGTGAAGAGGGTGGTGATGAATCAATGCGTGCGTTAGGTGTTTCGTCCAAAAAAAACAACTTCCGCATACGATACACCCGTATTTTCTAGCTTTTCCTAACTCCTTTGGAAGTTTCTCTGGTTTCCTCCGTTCTCGCAGTGCAGTACTTATTATCGTACCGTAATTACCGTAATTTCAAGATGACAGCACATGACGTTCTATTGCTTTTCTATGGCAACACTATCAACGCCTAAACAGAGCCTGCGGTGGTCAGGTGGTACAAGTCGTAGCTCTCAGAAAACACCCAGTTCACAATTACAAGTTGTAATTACGAGTTCTACGAGGACGTGAAAGCTTTTTACAAGTTGGAATCTCGTAATTACGGGAATTCCGATATGGCGTGAACGCCTTTAGATGCGTGTCCGGGTCACGTGCTGTAGAACGGAGGAGCAATGAATGAAACGAAGCAGCGGCAATTTGTTACAGTATTGAGACACACTCTGTTACTTTCACATACATCTGGGGAATACAGGACTTTTTGATCCAAATGATTCCTGATGCGGTGTTATTTCACTTTGTCATATTAATACCCACATCTATGTCAGGTTTCTGAATTATACATTATATGATTATCACTTTAGGGACAAACCTGTTGTTCATACCAAATTTCCCTTTGGCCTATTTGATTTCTCCATATGCCATTTTTGTTTTTTAAGCAATCTGGAAACATTTAACTGTGGTGGAAATAATGAATTTTGTTTGTAAATGTCCCCGCCTGCTGGAGGAGACTGAAACTTCATCACCACCGTACAGTTCTCAGAATGTCTGCTCTGGAGCCGCAAATGGACTGATAAGTAAATCTCCTATTGCGTCAGTGTTTTCAACGTGTTTGCATTTAATCTGCCTTGAAATGTAAGATAGTACAGCAGATTAGAACATCTGGCCTGTCAGAAGACAAACAAACATAGTTTGTTTCACTGGTTAAGAAACTGAGGTTGGTGTGTGTGACCATTTGCTATTTTCTGTAGTGATTGTCTTTCTACAGGATTCTGCTTTTTTACTAGAAGAACTGATTAATGTGAACCTAATATTGTATTTAACGAATACATGTTGCCATTCTCACAGGTATATTTTAGGCTGAGATTTCATCTGTTTTTGAATTAATGGTCAATTTCGTATGCTGGCCCCCAACGTGGTACTTCTACACAAATGGACCACGTATAACTCTTCTGTTGATAAAGGGCTGTTTGGCTTAAACAGTCATGAGGAAAGATTTTTTTGTTCATCTTGAATGACCTGTCTACATGTTCTCCTCGGTGAAATAAAGAGGAGACTGGTTGCCCAAAAGGTAATAAAGTAAGCTTGAATGGAGATGGAAAGCTCTCACTTCTTCACTTTGAGAACATGATCTCATGTGAGTACTGTACAATTTGTAGTATAAGCATGTATAATTATCACGAATCATAAGCTTTTCATAAATCTAATACAGTGAAGCCCCTGAAAGATTGTTTTAAGCTGCTAGCCTGATTTTCAAGCTTGATGGCTAAAAAATGCAAGCACAGTTTATTATATAGCATAAGGATGTTAAGAAACCTTCAAAAGTTGACCAGTCCATCATGAGGTTGTAAGTGGATCAATATTTAGAGTCCAAACCATTTGGAAATGTTTCAGTGGCTCAGAGATGTGATTATATCACCATCCATTAAGTCAGCTATTATCCGAAATTGCAATGGATGACATAGTACTATAGTGGTGGGCAAAATGACAGAAGGTCTATATTCTAAACTTTTTTTTTCTACAGTTTATTCAATATAAATATAAAATAGGGGAGCACATCACTTTAAAGGAGATAGAAAGCACAATGCAGTCAATCTACTCAATGCTAATCTCGTACAGAGCACTTATTTTATGTTATCCCCATTCTTTATTCAGTTATGCTGTGCAGTGTTATGGTTTCATATGTGTAGAGAAAGACTATTGTATCATAGAAACAGTGTGGATTGCTGGATTAGGGTTACAGAAAACGTTGATAGGCTGTGAGCACTATACTAATTACAAAATACCAAATTACGCAGGTCTAGTCTACATTGAAAGATAAAATCCTGGGGAAATAGTGGGAAATTCAGTCAAGACTATAGATATAATCAGAGCAGGTGTTTTATCATAACCATTTAATTGTACCATTGTATTTGTTTAAAAATGTTCAGCATTTTATAAGTGTAGAAACCATACTGTATACTGAAGTTATATGTATACTTTACACACCAAATTATGACTTTAAATGAAATATTAAATGAAATATTTTTCTCAGCTTTTGCATTCACCTGATGACTATTACTTCTTATTCTCCAGTCGAAGTTTCCACCACTTATGATTCTGTAAATGATAACAGTTTTTTAATTTTCATAGAAAATCATCCGTACAAAAATTATGTATATTTGTTTGTTATTATATCAGGTCTCACCTTCTTCCCCAAGATGCTTGGTGTGTGTGGTTGCATCTCATCCAAACTCGCATACGTGTTGCTGTCTGTCACTCGGATGTCCTCATAGGTGTTGCTCTCAGCTATGTGTTCGGTATTACTGCCACGTTGTTCAGGTATGTCTTGATAGGGGTTTTCTGCTAAAAGGATGTTGTCGATGGGCTTTATACGGTTGTCATATTCTTGCTCGGGCTGGTCCTTCTGTCCAGCACACACCACAGATGAGGTCTGGTAGAGTGGTTTGGGCTGTAGGGCTTCTTGGTCAGTATAGGGCACTTGGCAAGCTCCACTATTGCGTTTTTTAAGATCAAGGACAGCATAAGAGCAGGAGGCTGTTTTGGGTGGAGCTAAAAGAGCTTGTTGAGGGGTGGAGGGCATAATGTTACAAGAATTAGAGGTTAAAGACTGACTGTTTTCATTGTGGATAGGCAACTTAAATTGAGAGTTGTAGCCTTCTGTGTTGAAGGTATCGCTTTTTTTGCCATTTGCTCTCTCATCACCACCTGACATTCCAGATGTCCGTGATTCTGAAAAGCTGTGTTGTTCTTGTAATGGATTTGTACCAGGAAACCCGGCGCTTAAGAAATTCCGAAGTGGTGTATTCTTCTTTGGCAATGGTGGAACTTTCATACCCTAATGATTTATACAACACATAAATGAATTTCAACACTAGATATGTAAAAAGGTTTTACATCATAGAATTAGCCATGGTTACTAGAGCTGACTTGGTTACCTGGGACAGGCTGTTCCTGTCAATAGAGGTGGAGATCACGAGTTTCCGGACACTTTTAGAATACAGAACAGGAGGCGTGCTTTGCGGGATATTGCTAGTTTGTTCCCATATACTTCTTAGAGCCTTAACGCTAACACCCGCATTGACTCTGGTCTTATTTTGAACCACATCATAAAGCTCATTTTTGCCATCCTAGAAGAATGACAATGCAAAAGGACATGCATTGTAAAACATTTCCTACCATGCTGATATTCTCTTTGTTTTCATGTATTCAAAGGTGAACTTAGTAATTTTTTTTTGTATTAGTACGTTGTGTTTGTCAATATGCCATACACTCAAACAATTTCCCTTCTGATGCCATTAACGATTTATTCACAGTTAACCATGATTTGTTTTTTTGCCCATAAGCAAATCTGGATTACCAAGATAAAGTGTATGAAATATGGCTGGTCATATGATCAAATAAAGGCTACTTATATTAAATAGATTCATCATCTAATGTGATTGAACATGATTTTAAAAGTACTATTCATTTCTTTATATATAAGACTTTTTTTAATGAAGAATAATTACTGAGTGCACCTTTAAAAAGAATGCAAAGTATGATTGATACCTCTTCCACAGAGTCCATATCTGTTATATGAAGTCAGGTACTCTCCAAAAGGCTGGATCGGTGTGGTTTTAAAGTAATTGATCAGCTCTGTGAGACTGTTATGAGTGGTGGAATCACCAGAAACGACGAACAGGCCAGTCTTGGTTTGATTTTATGACAAAATGGTGACAACGATCCTGTCCTCTGTCAGCATAAAGCATTCGAGAAATGAAACAACCGAAAACACTGTAGCTTCAAACTGTTTTTTAAAGGTTAGAACCATTAGCTAGTTTATTTTCCCTCTACATTGTAGGGGTTTTAACATAATATAGGATCTGCTTAAAATGACTAAATTTGGTAGCGCTTTACATTAAGGTCTGATTTGCCAATTTGAGTTAACAACAAATAACAGTACTTCTACAGAATTGATTTATCTTAGTTACTGTTCATTTCAACATCTACTAATACATTTCAAAAGGTTTTAATATTTTAAAATATTGTATTAGCATTCTTTATTGAGCTGTGAACTAACATGAACAAACAATGAACAATTGTATTTTTATTTCCTAATGTTAAAGATGATTAATTCATTCTTATATAGCTCATTGTTAGTTCATGCATGTTAGCTAATGCATTAAATAATGTTAACAAATGAGCTATTATGGTAGAGTTACAGAAAAATGGTTATTCTTACTTGTATGAAAGAATATCACAAATGGCTTTTTCGCTGAGTCTGATAAGGAAGCAACCAACATTCTTGTCTGAGCTGATCTTCTGCTTCACTGCAAACAGCACCAGTGCAACTGCCTCAATTCACAATCATAAACATTTGCATCTCATTAAATCATCCAGTAAAGCCAACTTTCCACCTTCAAACATTCATAACATCACTTACTCACTGCAACAGGAAGACTGGCACACTTCATTTGTTTAGTTTCCTCCTACGTAAATGTGTAATCTTGCAAATGTAAAAAGCTTCTATTGTTTGAGTTTATCTGCCTGTAGTCAATAGCGACTTACAGGTTAAGTGTGATTTTGTTGCACTATCTTTGGAAGGTTCTTCCGCCTGAATTGCAGTCTTGTATAAATATTAAAGATTAAAAACCTGGTTTGGATTTGGAAAATAGATTGGATCAGGAACTATAACCACTGCACACGTTTATAAAGTATCAGTAGGCCTATGTAACAAATGAATGTGCTCAGCTGAGGGGGTGGGGGGGAGGGGGAACATTTCGGAATTTTATTATTAATAAAAATCTTTGTTTTTCATACTACCAATGTCAAATAGTTCACATTATTGCCATGTTTTGATCAATTTTGATGATTTTGATTATCGGCCTCAAAGCATAAAGGACAATGTGATGCGAGCATGGATTTTTACTTTTAATATTAGGCCTCACAATTTGCATGTCAGCTAGATATGTACCTACATTTTTATGTAACATTTAATTTTAAGATTAGTGTTTTAGATTAAATGATAGAAAAAATAATCAGTCAGGAATTAGTCCTAAATTTATGCTAAAGCAATTTATGCTGTTCTATTGTAACGCCCCTGTGGACTGTTTATTGTGGTTTCTTCCCCTTGTGTTGGTTTAGCCCGTCTAATCATTAGTTAATCACCGTCATTGTGCTCACCTGTCTGCCACTAATTATCCACCCCATATTAGTTCCTGTCTGTCTGAGCATTGGTGTCGGTTATTGTGAATGTTACCCCGAGTGTGTGTGGTTCACCTACCTTTACCTGCCTTGTTGTGTCTACATTAAAAGTGAGTAGTGGAATTCTTGTTGTCCTCGTCGTCCTGCATGCCTCCACACACCCGTTTCCATGACATCTATGAGATATGTTTTCAATTTATGAATTAAATCAAATAAAGTTAAATCTTTTTGATGGGGCAAAGAGTGAAAAATGTCTATGTAGTTTAACAGTCAAAGTAAATTTCTCATTAAAATAAATTGTGGCAAATAATAAATAAATTCTAAAAACACTTGGCATGCTCGTTTTTGTTATTTACTTAAAAGTATTTGCAAGTGTTTTATTACGTCATTACAAAAACTACATACAGATACAACTGTTTGTCACATGTTAAAAATGATAAGCTTTAGCACATGTCAGCAGTAAACAGAATAGAAGAGTGAGACAACGGACAACATTTATCATTCTGTGACCCACAGACAGCGACAGCAACGACCTTCCAACCTGGATATAATTCAGAAGAATCCCTTATGTTGTGTTATTTTTTTTAGTCAAGGGACAAGCCTGTCAGACTCTTGTCGTTTTTATGCTCAGGCATGAGTTCAACAGGTGGCGTGTCCACTTTTAGAAACACTACACGCTGCTGCTGACGGGAATCGTGCGCTTTTCCAATGGTCTGTGAAGAAAGCTCACGCGCATGATAGGATTCAGAAACGTAACATATTTGTTGGTGATGACAGGTAGGTACATTACTTGTTCTTTTACTTACTTTTCATAAATACATTAGACATGCAATTGTCACACGAACTCCTTAGATTAGTCCTTATATGTTACCGCTGTGGGAATGCATTTGATGTCTTTTATTGCAGTTACGTTTAATTTCTTTCATTTTCTACAATTTCGAAAATTAAAAACAAACGAAGGGAGTGCAATTACACCGTCTTTTTGGAGATCTGCTATTTATCCGGCGTTGTGACGATCAGTGTTGGGAAGGTTACTTTGGAAATGTAATAGGTTACAGATTACAAGTTACCCTACTTAAAATGTAATAAGTAGTGTAACTTTTCAATTACTTTATTAAAGTAATGTAACTGATTACTTTT
>NW_015555773.1:835551-847931 GCF_001515605.1 Sinocyclocheilus anshuiensis | reverse complement strand
TTGTGGTTTCTTCCCCTTGTGTTGGTTTAGCCCGTCTAATCATTAGTTAATCACCGTCATTGTGCTCACCTGTCTGCCACTAATTATCCACCCCATATTAGTTCCTGTCTGTCTGAGCATTGGTGTCGGTTATTGTGAATGTTACCCCGAGTGTGTGTGTTTCACCTACCTGTACCTGCCTTGTTGTGTCTACATTAAAAGTGAGTAGTGGAATTCTTGTTGTCCTCGTCGTCCTGCATGCCTCCACACACCCGTTTCCATGACATCTATGAGATATGTTTTCAATTTATGAATTAAATCAAATAAAGTTAAATCTTTTTGATGGGGCAAAGAGTGAAAAATGTCTATGTAGTTTAACAGTCAAAGTAAATTTCTCATTAAAATAAATTGTGGCAAATAATAAATAAATTCTAAAAACACTTGGCATGCTCGTTTTTGTTATTTACTTAAAAGTATTTGCAAGTGTTTTATTACGTCATTACAAAAACTACATACAGATACAACTGTTTGTCACATGTTAAAAATGATAAGCTTTAGCACATGTCAGCAGTAAACAGAATAGAAGAGTGAGACAACGGACAACATTTATCATTCTGTGACCCACAGACAGCGACAGCAACGACCTTCCAACCTGGATATAATTCAGAAGAATCCCTTATGTTGTGTTATTTTTTTTAGTCAAGGGACAAGCCTGTCAGACTCTTGTCGTTTTTATGCTCAGGCATGAGTTCAACAGGTGGCGTGTCCACTTTTAGAAACACTACACGCTGCTGCTGACGGGAATCGTGCGCTTTTCCAATGGTCTGTGAAGAAAGCTCACGCGCATGATAGGATTCAGAAACGTAACATATTTGTTGGTGATGACAGGTAGGTACATTACTTGTTCTTTTACTTACTTTTCATAAATACATTAGACATGCAATTGTCACACGAACTCCTTAGATTATGTTACCGCTGTGACCGCTGTGGGAATGCATTTGATGTCTTTTATTGCAGTTACGTTTAATTTCTTTCATTTTCGAAAATTAAAGAATAAAACTTCAACTCATTTGAGTTCTATAATGACGTTATTGTGTTCCGTAGAGCTGCATCATAGCTGAATCAAATTGACACTTATTAAAAATGCATAAATGTTTATTGTTGCAAAATTACTTGCAACAGTACCCTAAATTACTAAATTTGGCTATTGGTTGTAAAGTAATATGTTACAGATTATAAGTTACCCTATTTAAAATGTAATAAGTAGTTTTCAATTATCAATTACTTTATTAAAGTAATGTAACTGATTACTTTTTGATTACTTTTCTAAATGTCTACAACTGTTAACTGTTAATCATTTTCAAACATGTAAATCAGGCAGGGTTAAACTTACAATATGTGCTCAACACTGATAACTGTCAGACTTTCGAAATCCTTCATCACTTGAATAAAGATTATAATATTTTAATTTTAAAGGAGACATTGGATGCAAAATATCTTCATTTGCATATAAATGTGTCTTAGCAGTGTGTGGACACAACCACCGACAATGATAAAAATGCACCCCCCAAAAACCTAAACAGTCTCAATTATCAAGCCATTTTGATTTTGAAATGAATACCAGCGCTCTCTTCCACCTTCAGCGGGATCGGGAAAGGTCCGATTTGAACACGAGACACCCGAAGTGCAATGGTGCTGTATGTCATGACGCGCGCTGCCCACAAGGCTATCGGTGTCAACACACTTTTTATTTTTTATGATTATTTGCGATTATCTTTGCATAGACAGGAAACACTGGAATCTAACAATGCCTTAGAAAAAAACAGTTGATCTTAAAAAAATAAAGCATATACATAAACCCTATCGGATAAGCATGTTATAAACTTCTGAAACATTGGTGTTTCATATTTTAGAGCAGTCACTGCAATTTATGAAAGAACTCAATTAAATATGTATGTGGGAGTGTTTGTGAAAAAAATCAGATGTAACCCCCTTTGTAATCCTTAACATTTTCATAAGTAACTGTAATTTAATTACATATTTTTTCTTAGTAACTGTAACTGATTACAATTACTTTTATTTTGTAATTAAATTACGTAATTCCATTACATGTAACTATTTACTCCCCAACACTGCATTACAGTTAGAAAAACATCATATTTGCCTAGAGAGAACAATATTACAAACTGATTACAGTTACTTTTATTTTGTAATTAAATTACGTAATTCCGTTACATGTAACTAGTTACTCCCCAACACTGGTGACGATCACACCTACCTCCAGGATGAACAGTAGTTAAAATTGTCGTGTTTGTCAGGTAAAAAGTGCTTCTGTTTCGAGAGAAGCATCGAATGCACATTAGAAGTGTTACAAAGGGAAGCATATCTTGTCAGTTAGAAAATACCTGTCAAAATAGACTTTTTCCATTGGGCATTTTGTGAGTTTTCCATTTTTTCTATATTCTAGACACCAGTTTTCCTTGGATAAATTTAGGCTAAATATAGGTGAGGCCTCATCCTTATCTTGCACACTTAAGTAAGATCTAAATTTGTCCCACCATCATGAATGAAATATTTAGGTCACAACAAACCATATAATACTGTATGATTAACTTTATTTTACTGTATATGCATTAAATTGAGATTTTACTTAGTTCATTTATACATAGAGATTGAATAAAACAATTAGGCCTATACATTTTGTGTGTATACTGTTTGTTATGAGTCAAGTAAATCTAATAATCTTTTTTGTTTCTTAAATAAGATCACAATGGCTGCGTTCAAGCAGCAGCAAGTCGAGAATTACTAAGAGATTGGAGAGGAACTTGGCAGGTAAAAAAAAATAGCTGTTTACTTGGTGGTTTATCATATACTTGCTGATTGCTGTAATACATATGATACACACTACACAGCTGCATTCATATAGTTGCTATATAGGGGTCACAGGGTCATCAAAACTTTTATCCCAGCACAATTCTAATGAGGATCAGAGATTGTTAAAACTGCATAAACAGTAAGAAAACATCAACATTTTAATTAGGTCTCTGATATGAACTGAATATAAAAACAATCTGCAGTGTACAAATGACAAAATATAAAATAAAATACAACATATTATATACATTGGCCTTTAAGTGTCTATATACAGTATAAACACTTAAAGGATGCATTATTATGGCGTGTTGTTTGTGTCAGTGTGTGTTTTATAACTGTTCGTGTGTTTTTCAGTGGGCAGTTTGCAATTGTTAAGCAGTGTCGTGAAAAGAGTTCAGGCCGGGATTTTGCAGGCAAGTTCATAAAGAAGCGTCAGAGTATTGCTAGACGGCGAGGTGTGCTCCGAGAAGAGATTGAGCGAGAGGTCAACATCCTACAGCAGATACACCATCCCAATATTGTCATGTTACATGATGTGTTTGAGAACAAGACAGACGTGGTGTTGATTTTGGAGCTGTGAATAAAGCTTGTTCTGATGCTTATATGAAGGATTTTGTTATTACATAAGTTTGGGCTTGGATCATATTTTATGTGCGTATTTTATTAAATTTTTCACCTACATATTGTTACTGAGAGGAGATTATGTATATTTGTAGGGTGTCTGGAGGAGAGCTTTTCAACTTTTTGGCAGAGAAAGAGTCTCTAAGTGAGGAGGAAGCCACACAGTTTATTAAACAGATTTTAGAGGGCGTGCACTATTTGCACACAAGGAATATTGCTCATTTTGACCTGAAGGTACAGTACACCCACTGGTCTCATAACACTGCTGCAGAACATTACAGTACAACACATTTGCGCTGACAGATGTGGAGTGCTGCAGAATGCTCTGTCAGAAGAACAGTGTGTCTTTGTGTGTGTATAAATGTGGGTGTGCTCCTGTGTGTGTAATTTATTTTCCGGTTTGCAGCCTGAAAACATCATGCTTCTGGATAAGAACACCCCTCTGCCCCGAATCAAACTCATTGATTTTGGCTTGGCCCACAAGATTGCTGAAGGGGTTGAGTTTAAAAACATCTTTGGAACACCAGAGTTTGTTGGTATGATACATGTTCTGTTTAAACCCTAAAGCCTGCAGCCTTTAACATGCACACTAAGGGGCCATTCACACAGAACATGTTTCTTAAAATGCACTCGAGTCCCACAGTTGCTGTGTCATGCGTAAGACGCTGCGTACGATGCAAGACGTGAGCGCAACAGTCAAACATGTTCGTCTAGCATCTTTACATTGTTTAACACAAAAGCAGTGCAGTGGAACGCAAAAATGTGTTCTGTGTGAATGACCCCTAACACACTTTTTTTCATTCTTAAAAGAATAATTCACTCGAAAATGAAAATTTGCAGAATATTTACTCACTCTCAGGCCATCCAAGATGAGTTTGTTGCTTCTTTGGAACAGATTTGGAGAAATTTAGAATTACATCATTTGCTCACCAATGAATCCTCTGCAGTGAATGAGTGTCATCAAAATCAGAGTTCAAATAAAAACATCACAATAACCCACAAGTAATCAATGCGACTCCAGTCCATCAGTGAACGTCTCGTGAAGTGAGGGAAAGCGTGTGCTTGTAAGAAACATATCCATTAAGACGTTTTAACTTAAAACCATCACTTCTAATCCATAATAATGCTTCCTTAAGTGAAAAAGTCCACCTCCTGTTGTCCTCTCGCATTAAAATCCACCAACATATTTGTTTAGAACTGTTGTGGACTATTTTTGCTTGTAAACGGTGCATATTTCTCTCCTGATTCAGGTGGAGTACACAATATTATGGATATAGGCCTTGTTTAAAGTTGAAAACACATTAATGATGGATTCGTTTCTTACAAAGCACGCAGCTTTTGCTTTTTGTTGATAGATTGACTGGAGTCGTGTTGGTTACTTGTGGAGTATTGTGATATTTTTAACAGCAGTTTGAACGCTCATTCTGACGGCACCCATTGATGTAAAGCTAAATTTCACAAAATCTGTTCTAATGAAAAAACAAACTAATTTTAGATGGTCTGAGGGCGAGTATATATTTTCTTTTTTGGGTGAACTATTCTTTTAATGATTTATTCCTCTTCTGAAAAAAATTTTTTTTTTTTGTACTTCATATTGTTTTTACGGTTTTCAGCTCCAGAGATTGTGAATTATGAGCCACTGGGACTGGAAGCAGATATGTGGTAAGGATAATTTTTTGTATTGTTAATTAAATATAAATATCTCAATCATTTGAACTTTTTTTAAATGGTTAATAATTAAATTAAATGCTTTACTTTTATAGGAGTGTTGGTGTTATAACATATATTCTGTAAGTACACAAAAACTTTATTTTTTCAAGCCTATAAATGCATATGAAATTATAGCAAAGTTCTAATACGTCTAATATGTTACTAATACGCTTTCCAAATGTAGGTTGAGTGGGGCATCTCCTTTCCTAGGAGATTACTGCGGTTAGGTAAAGAAAAAAATTAAATGGTGCTACAGTTTATTTTTTCTTCTATTTTGTCCTTTTCTCTTTGGTCTATCAATATAAAACAGATCTGATCATTTTAAGTTGTAAAATCACAAAACAAGATGTTATGTTTTGATTTATTATTATGTATTAGGTGTATTTAAAATCATGATGCTTCCTTTATTGAAAAACATTGAAAACATTAATGCTGGATTTGTTTCTGACAAAACATGCAGCTTTTTGCTTTTTGTTGATTGATTGACTGGAGTCGTGTTGGTTACTTGTGGAGTATTGTGATATTTTTAACAGCAGTTTGAACGCTCATTCTGACGGCACCCATTGATGTAAAGCTAAATTTCACAAAATCTGTTCTAATGAAAAAACAAACTAATTTTAGATGGTCTGAGGGCGAGTATATATTTTCTTTTTTGGGTGAACTATTCTTTTAATGATTTATTCCTCTTCTGAAAAAAATTTTTTTTTTTTGTACTTCATATTGTTTTTACGGTTTTCAGCTCCAGAGATTGTGAATTATGAGCCACTGGGACTGGAAGCAGATATGTGGTAAGGATAATTTTTTGTATTGTTAATTAAATATAAATATCTCAATCATTTGAACTTTTTTTAAATGGTTAATAATTAAATTAAATGCTTTACTTTTATAGGAGTGTTGGTGTTATAACATATATTCTGTAAGTAAACAAAAACATTATTTTTTCAAGCCTGTAAATGTAATATGTGATAGCAAAGTTCTAAAATGTCTAATATGTTGCTAATACGCTTTCTGAATGAAGGTTGAGTGGGGCATCTCCTTTCCTAGGAGAAACGAAGCAAGACACTCTGGGAAACATCTCAGCCATGAACTATGAGTTTGATGATGAATTCTTTGGCCACACCAGTGAGCTTGCCAAGAATTTTATACGACAACTGCTGGAAAAGGACACCAAGTAAGTGCAGAGGGCTGAGATCATCTAACGCCATTTGTGTTTGAGTGTGAGCTTTGTGTTTGTGACAAAACAGAATATGGTGCTTGTTGCAAGTAATATGGCATAAATTACCATCTTAATCATGTGTTTCAGAAAGAGACTCACAATTCAAGTTGCCTTGAACCACCCCTGGATTAAGGTATGTTATAAGCTTGTGATTGTGTGCCTGAAAGTCATTTATAGGTATTAATTTTTTCACTTTCTCTCACTCTGTCCTTAAATATCACTCTCAGTCGTAACCCCATTGTCTGTTGGCAGTCTAACGAGCATAAAGAGGAACGCAGCAAAGCACCAAAGAGGAAGAGAGAGCGTAGGCAGCTGAAGACGAAGCGTCTCAAAGAGTACACCATCAAGTCCCACTCCAGTATGCCTCCTAACAACACCTACATCAACTTTGAACGCTTCGCACAGGTGGAGGAGGACGTGTCGGCCATGGAAGACACTTTCTGCCAGCTGGCGTCAGCCCACGACTCCCTGCAGGAAGACATTGATGCACTAGTGTCCATCTACAATGAGAAGAAGATGTGGTACAAAGAAGAAAGCGAAAGCATCAGACATGAGTTGTCCCAGCTCTGTTATGAGTTTCGTAAAGTCGAGGCCCAGAGGAGGGGTGTTCACGAAGACATGAGGAGTGTGGATGCCAGCGTTAGCCGAGTGAGCGAGCGATATAAGGAGAGGCAGACTCGTTACGAGGCCTTGCAAAAGGAGCTGTGTGCCGAGCTGCAGTGGGTACAGGAAGTGGTGGGTTCTTTCCAGGTCACCTTCCCAAACTGTAGCTTTAGCAGCGTGTTTAATACAGATGTCAATGAAGCACTGAAAGAGTTGCTGAATAGATCCTGTGGAGGAGACCTGCTGACAGGCAGCAATCTGGACCAGCAGAGATGACACATTAATAACCCCCCTCCCACTGATCACACATCGTTATATAAACACAGGCCAGATAAATGTGCTGAAGAGACTACGCTGGGGAATATAGACCTGAATAAAAGAAGGTATGGTCAGTCAGAGAGAACTATATACATGAAAAATATGTTACACAATTGTTTATGAGTTTATTATTTATGATTAACAGGTTAAATTAGTTAATGTTTTTTTAATATATTAATAGGGTCAATCCATCTCAAGTGTAAAGTTGGTTGCTTGACCAATTTAATCTTCCTATTTTAAATTATTTTTTTGAGCGATTACCTCTATGTTTTGGTTTTGCAAAACCACCAGTTTTTTATTTTTGTTTTCATTTTAAAAAGTGCACTGGATGTTATTTTTTTTATTCCAAGGAGCTATAGGACTATCCTGAGCCAAGGTAATGAAGTTTCGAGGTTTCCATAAACGTTTGTTTCATTTGTTGTGACCCTTGACACAAAGACCCGACGCTGTAGATAAACCAAGTTTTGCAATACCAGTACATAGAGGTAAACAAAATGAGGAAAATTAAAATTGGTCAAGCAACCTCCATTGGACATACTGACCCTATATATATATATATATATATTAGGTGTATTTAAAATCATGATGCTTCCTTTATTGAAAAACAAGATGTTATGTTTTGATTTATTATTATGTATTAGGTGTATTTAAAATCATGATGCTTCCTTTATTGAAAAACAAGATGTTATGTTTTGATTTATTATTATGTATTAGGTGTATTTAAAATCATGATGCTTCCTTTATTGAAAAACAAGATGTTATGTTTTGATTTATTATTATGTATTAGGTGTATTTAAAGTCATGATCCTTCCTTTATTGATGTTACGTGAACAGCTGTAATTTGTTCAGGCAGTGTTTACACAGAACATGTTGTCCACCTTTGGTTATTTGTGTACCAGATCAGATTAAGTTGAAATGGCAAGTGAACCAAGCTTATTTGATTAAACCCTGTTCATTTATTAAATATGCCACAGTTTCAGATTCATTTTTTATTCTTTTTTTTTTCCATTGCTGTAGTGCTTTAGAGCAATGTGTGTTTATTTGGAATGTGTTTTTGAGTTTATGTCATATTTAATAAGTACAGAAGGGCTGATTGTTATGTCTGCATGACATAAGTTGCTATGCTTAGTAGGATGATGCCCCTTCCAGCATGTACTCATGGACCTATCAGAGTGTAAACTCTTTTAAACAATTGACTACACTATTGGGACTGCTGGAAAGGGATGTTGATTCTCAGTGAACTGTTGGAGAAGCTGTGAACCCTTAAAGGAGGTTATTCCATAACTATGAGCTAGATTCTGCATATTACTGGTGAGTTATACATTTAAGCTTTAGCATTATTGTATTTATCTTGTGATAATTGTTGTATCTCTTAAGGTATTTTATATGCATTGTCATTTTTAGTGTATTCATGTTTAAAAAAAAAAGTACAGTGTCCCCAGATGTCTACACAAGGAATTCTACTGTGACAAGGCTTGTTCTCCACTTCAATATAGCATACCAGAAATCAGTCCGGAAAAAAACTTGCTTTTGCATTATGCTTTTAGTCCTACAGGGGGCAGCGTTTACCTCTTATTTACACTTGGACCCACAGTCATGCACAGTAATCCATAAGAAGTACACTGTTGTTGGGTAATAACTCTGAGGGCAGTGACTCACTGGTGTTTGGCTACTGTCCCTTATAAAGGTTGGACAGGTCAGGGATGATCCAATGTTTACTGCAATTTAGGAAACAATTTTCAGGTCTTGAGCAGCCTGTGCGCATGTGCTAATCATGGACTCTTCTGTCAATTTAAGCCTCACAGTAATTAATTCTTATTGATTAAACTTAATTATCTTATTTTAATGGCTTTCTTTGGTCTCACAACCACATTATCCCATCTTTTATTAGACTCGGCGTGCGTGAACGTGCGCTGCTGTGTGTGCTGAGATAGTTCTGGAGATTGTTTATCTGTATGTGTGCAGGACAGATTAAGTCGGCCTTCTTTAAACCATTATTTTTGTTTTATTCACTCTGTAGTTGACCAGTTCTCCCACTAAAAATTTAAACGTAATTGCTTATTTATATTTTTAAGATTAAATCCAGTTGAGGATTATAGTGACGTGTTAAATAGCTGAAAAGGAAATTGTTTTTTTATAATGTTTATTAAACATTTAACAGTGCACAAAGAATGTCATGATATAGGCCTACTGGGGGCTGTTTCATAAAAGATGGGATAATGTGGTTGTGAGACCAAAGAAAGCCATTAAAATAAGATAATTAAGCTTAATCAATAAGAAAAGCGGTTATTAAAGTCCAAAACCTGACTTGAAATAACCTAAGAAATCAATCGGGACTAAAGCGGTTTCATAAACGACGATTTAAGATCATGCAATCTCACTAATTCGATCCAGGGGCTGCGAAGAACCAAACTAACTGAGTTAGCGACGTACAAAGAACGGGCCCCGGGTCCCAGGTTAGTTTCCCAGCATAAGTTGCCACAGTGACTGAGCTTGAGCTATGGTAATTTTGCTTTCGTAAACCAAATTAAGTCACTAATCAAGTAAAAAAAATCACTAAAACTAAACTTAAATAAATACTGAGATATAAAAAAAAAGAATAAAAATGACAAAACATGAACTGAAAATATATATATTTAAAAACCTTAATCAAAATACTAATAAATACAATAATGGTGTATAAATAATATACTATAGTATATAATAATAAATACATTATAACAGTGAGAATATTGCATTGGCTGTGTTTGTGTGTGAGAGAAAAAGAGAATACTATTGAATCTACATCAAAACATTTCAAATAACGAACTACTCTATCATATTACAGAATATTCTATAAATGTATGGCTGCATATGTATAGTCGCTCGGGGCAGTGAGCGCTGTTGTTCTGTGCAGTGGGTAATGAATGATAGGGAGGGACTGAACACTGAGCCTGCTGCTTGTTTCACAGCAGCTGAGTCGTGAGGGATTGAGCAGCACTGCTCTCCTCACTCCCAACTCTCAATTATTCGCTTTACCAGATCCTCAACCCAGCGATTACGAGCCTTTTCTGTCATGCACTGTCACATGCTGGTGCCGAGGGACCATTAATCACCATGAAAGCCACTTTCGTTCATGCATTGAATAGGCCTTTGGCAGTTTATGGTAAGCTCCAGCCTCACCTTTTCAGTCCTTTATTACCACAGCAGCCGACAGGTTCCAGCCATTTCAAACGTGACATTATGTGTAGTCTTCTGAACTTGCATTTCAGTGATTGTAACAGCCTATGTGTCAAATGTATGCCTCGTACATTGGGCAGATGTTTGTTTGGGTGCATGATTTTAATGTGAAATATCAGCAGCTGAGCTGACTCATGTAAAGTGAGTGGCGGAGGGGAGTTGATCATAGCCTGGCAACCATAGACAAGCAGCTCCACAGCCGGGCTAATGCGACAAGCTACCCGTGCTATATAGTCATACACTCACAAGACAGTTAAGTATTTTATTTGAGGCTCGTTTAATGTGATAGTTCAGTCTAGGCACACAACATAAGGCGTAAAGTTAGTGAATCATTTCAGTGTAGTGGATTAGTTTAGCTTGCTGGCGTATACTGTTCTGTTAGCTATGCTAACAAGCTAACGCCTATAAGTTCCGCTTCACTTGCAGACGTGAACGCCGTAAGACATTTCTTTTAAATATCTTTAACAAATATGCTGCAGGTCTCGTATAAAGATTTAGGCAGTCAGATATTTCTGGGTAACGTATTTTAAGTAACACTGTTTATGCGAGCAGTGTGCTGCGATGGGTTAGCCAGCTGAATGAATAATCAAACCGCAAGATTGTCATAACCAACACCGTAATCATTGCAACCCAAACAGATGGGTGGAAAAATCACCTTAATTTACAGACCGTTAAAGTGCTTGTTAGCAAGATATGATAATGTCTAGAGCAGATGAATGGTTAAATAACCTAATTTGCTGCTGTAACAATGTATTAGCTGACAACCTGTAATTTTATAAGTTGGATTATGTAATATAACATGCTATAAGAATTTGATAGTCTGTTGTTATTCATTCTGATAAGCTGATGAGTAGTTCAGATTGGAATATACAGCCAGTTTCCTTTTCATTAATCAAAATGCTGTCTATACTGTATACTGCCCTTATACTTTATCTCACATAAGTACTATTTAGCTACTGGCAACATGTTCTTTAGTATTATAGGATTTATTTCATGTTATCATAGGCTTATGAAATTATTTGAACAAGATTAAAGTGTTAAAAGCTGAAATGGTGTATTTTATCAAGCGTAAACCATGCATTGCATTAGATTAGATAAGATATGTCTATTTCTTTTGCACAGGTTTATGATACAATTCAACAGACAATAGTTTAAGAAAATCATACCCACAAAAGTCTAACATTGGCCTGCTTATGAAAGTTAACTGACTAGATAAATAAGTTAATAGTCAATGGGATGACTCGAGACCTACATTTATGCATGCGTGTTTGGGCTGAGTACCCAAAGGCTGTCATTTTGCTGAACGGATTCCAGGCTTTGATAAGTGGATTGGCAAGATGTCAAGTATGTGTCATCACAACCTCATCTGCACTTGATGATCTTTCTAGTTAGGTCAGTACTGAAGTTCATTTCTCAGAATCAAACTCTTTTTAGGATGAATGCATATTTCATCATCACCTTGTGTTTTTAATTTCTGGTTATGGTTACATCAGAATGCTTAGTTGCTTAGTGAGGAATAGTGGTTTCTCTGCTAATGTGTGTGAGACCGTTTAAATTGATTCACTTTGGGATGCATGATCTATCAGAGCCATATTGGTTATTGAATGATAATAGAGATTTTGTTTATTAAATTTATCTGTATCAATCCATATTTTATGTACCCTGCTATTCAAAAGTTTGTCAGTAAGATTTTTACTGTGTTTTAGAGGATGTCTCTTATGCTGCATTTATTTGATAAAAAAACAATAAAAAGTCATATTGTGAATAAAATATTATTACAATTTTAGTTAGTTTTATATGTTAATATATTTTAAAATGTAATTTATTCCTGTAATGGCAA
>NW_015555773.1:784498-835505 GCF_001515605.1 Sinocyclocheilus anshuiensis | reverse complement strand
AATTTTTTCGTGAACACAGGGTGTTTCCCCCCCCCCCCGGATTCTTTGATGAATAGAACGTTCAGAAGAGTAGCATTTAATTGAAATAAAATATTTTGTAACATTATATATGTCTTTTTTTTTATTTTTTATTTTTTTATCAATCTAATGCATCCTTGCTGAATAAAAATATTGATTTCTTAAAAAGAACATACTGACCCCAAACCTTTGAACAGTAGTGTAATAATTGCCTGTCAATAATATCATATCATAATGTAGATTAATATCAAAATAATAATTTATTTGTGCGTGCCCATTCTCCCTATTTTTTTAGTATTTAGATTACCTTTGTCTCTACAAGTAGTATAGAATGTTTATATTGACCATTTATTAACATAATTGACCCATCTTTATCAAATATTAATATTGCTGCATCCCTAGATTCACTGTACCTCTTTATCTCTCAGATGTGACGGTAAGGTTGTAAGGTGGCACCATGGCTGCGATGATACCACCAGTAAAACTAAAATGGTTGGAGCACCTCAACAGCTCCTGGATCGCTGAGGACAGCGAGTCCATCTCCACCCGTGAAGGCGTCGCTCTGCTGTATGGCAAGCTGCTGGCCAATAAGGAGGTGGTTCTTCTCCCTCAGCAGGTGCTATGTCTGAAGGGCCCTCAGCTGCCGGACTTTGAGCGAGAGTGTCTGTCCAGCGACGAACAGGAGCATTATCTTGATGCGCTGCTGGCCAGTCAGCTTGCTCTGGCCAAGACGGTGTGCTCAGATTCGCCCTTCGCCACTGCCCTACGCAAACGTCTGCTAGTACTGCAGCGGGTTTTTTATGCACTCTCCAACAAATACCATGACAAGGGCAAGGTCAAACAGCAGCAGCACTCGACCGAAAACACTCTGGGTTCTGCGGACTTGCAAGCAGTTAGCGAGCGGCCGCGCTCTAGTACAGACGCCCTCATTGAGATGGGCGTGCGAACGGGTCTTAGTTTGCTCTTTGCTTTGCTCAGGCAGAGCTGGACGCTTCCTCCAGCCGGTCCAGGGATCAACCTCTGCAACGATGTCATCACCACAGCCATCGAAGTGGTGGGCTCCCTTCCGCCGCTCTCCTTGGCCAATGAAAGCAAGATTCCACCAATGGGTTTGGACTGCCTGGCCCAGGTCACCACGTTCCTGAAAGGAGTCACCATGCGCAACTCGGGGGCCGATGTGGTGGGGAGGAGGCTGGCGTGTGAGCTGCTGCTGGGATTGGCAACGCAACGAGGGTCCCTGCGCTACCTGCTGGAGTGGGTTGAGATGGCCCTGGCTGCATCGGCCGATGTCAGCAACCTGAAGCAGAGCCAGGAGGGGCTGATGGGATACGACTGCTTCATGAACATTCTGATGCAGATGAGGCGTTCACTGGTACATGCTCACTACAACACTCGCAATTTGTTTTACATAATGATGTTGTTAAATGACTGAATGTCTGGTGTTGTAGGGTTCGTCTGCTGATCGTAGCCAATGGAGAGAGCCGACCCGCACACCTGATGGTCTCTGTTCCCTATACGAGGCTGCACTTTGTCTGTTTGAGGAGGTAAACTACAAATATAAATATATTCATGTAAATTTGTTGTATGGACAAGAGAGGGCCATGTCATTTTGCACATGAATCACCCAATGAAAAACTATGTTATCACAATGTGTGGTACTTTGATACTGTTTATAACCATGTAAAGTCAGACATTTGTTAAAATCTGATATGATAAATAATCGTCAAAAAAATTTTTTATTTATTTATTAGAAATTGAGTCATTTATTAAACCTTTAGATCAAATATTTTTTTTAAATCTAAAAACAATTGCATACGTTTTTTGAGTATCATATCTGATAAATCAGGCTTTTGTGGCTCTTATAGTGTGAGATAGGAGAATATGGAGCTCAGACTTTTATTCAGAGTCACAAACTGAGCAATAAATATGCAATTTGGTGCTGTTGGTGATGTTTATCTGAAGTATATCATGCAGAACGATGATTGAGAGTTGTACAAATAAACATTCCGCATAAGCCTTATATTTGATAGATTTTAAGATGATTTATCTATTTGGTATAGATTATCCTTAACTTACATTTCTTCAGTCCAGTAACTGTTCATATTCAAATAGTACTAACAATATACATTTTATTCTTTATCTCATAAAAAATAGTAAAGATTTTACATCAAAAAAGACATGTGTGCCATGACCTGAAGAAGTCCATTTTTAGAATGACACTAAAAGTCCTTTAACTTGCTAAAAAAAGTATAAACTATTAGTCAGACAGAAGGCATGTAGTAGACTGACAAAAGGTTTTTCATCAGAGTTTTGATCATGTTGATAGAGGCCTTAAAATCGTATGTATCAAATATGATACAGTAGGCTTTATTGGGTTAAGAAAACAGAACTATTTAAATGTTATCACCCTAGTTTTGTTTCAAATGTAGGACGTCTTTCATAAGGATTTTACGCATTCAGTTCTTTCGAGTTCTCAGGAGTCCAACTGACCAATTGTTTATGACCTAGAATAGAGTGAAATAGTTGTAATATTTGGTGATGTAATTTGTCCGCATAAAAGAGTCTTTGTTATTTTCTGTTTATTCTCTTATCTTTTAAAGGTAGGCAGCTGTTGCCAATCCTCAATGTATTACCATTACAATACATGTAACTCTGGACCAAAATAAATGTAAATCAGTTAAGCCACATTTTTATGTAGTTGGGGGTTCGTGGGATTATGTTGACATGCTGTGCAGCTAACTTTGCCCTTTCTTAAATAGTACTGCTTTCAGATTCTTATGATGATACCCCCCAAGGCCAAACTCTTTTTCTGATTGGACTAAACATCACCTTAAGCAGGATAATTATTTTTACTTATTAAATCTTGGTGCATCTATGAAAAGAGCATGCACAACATGCTCCTGCACCTAAAACAGTACATAAGAAAAGTTATGATGCTTAACTAACCAATATTGGGGTAAAACCAAAGTAAGCACATACAGTTTAATAGATACAATTTCAGAGTCCTTTCGTTTACATATACAGAAGCGGTTTATTAATAAATCAAATAAAGACAAACCACTCACTGCTCTTGGCAGGACCACTTTAGCTGTAATAGGCAATTTGCAGCCAAACATAATTTTGATTATAGACCTGCTTTTCAGTCAAACTCGTTCTTATTTACTTTTTCAGTCATAATATATGAATGCGTATCAGTACAGACTTGAAACAGTTAAGAGATTTGCTTGCAGTGTATATTTTCCTTGTACTTGTTCTTGGTTTCATTAGTTCTGTGAGCGTCCTCCGATGCTTGTAATCCAGTAAATCCAGTTTTAACTGCCAAAATTAGAAGAGAAGAGAAGCTGCTTTAAGATGCATGCTATAACACGCTGCACAACAAATCAGTCCTGCTGTATCTAAAATAGATAATTAGGAATATGTATCATACAAATTTTTTGCATTAGAATCGTTTTTTTAATTTATCAAATCATCCTGTGGGCTAGAATTGGGCCATGTGTTTGACACTTTAACTTCATTTTAAATCGATTTCCTGATAGGTGTGTCGCATGGCTTCAGACTACTCAAGAACTTGTGCGAGTCCAGACAGTATCCAGGTGGGTGAGGCAGCCATGGTATCTGAGACCTGTGAGGTCTATGTGTGGGGCAGCAACAGCAGCCACCAGCTTGTAGAGGGCACTCAAGAGAAAATCCTCCAGCCCAAACTCGCTCCCAGCTTCAGTGATGCACAAACGGTAGAAAGCAATTTCATATTAATTATTCATACAGTGTCAGTGTTAGCATCCTTCTTTATGCTCACAGTGAATGCTTGCTGACCACATCTCGTGTCTTCAGATTGAAGCTGGCCAGTACTGCACATTTGTCATCTCCTGTGATGGTTCAGTCCGAGCGTGTGGGAAGGGCAGCTATGGGCGCCTGGGACTGGGTGACTCAAACAACCAGTCCACCCTTAAGAAGCTGACCTTTGAACCTCACCGTGCCATTAAGAAAGTTTCATCATCCAAAGGCTCAGACGGCCACACGTTAGCCTTCACTAGCGAGGGAGAGGTGTTCAGCTGGGGTGATGGAGACTATGGCAAACTGGGTCATGGCAACAGCTCTACCCAGAAATACCCCAAACTAATACAGGGCCCTCTACAAGGAAAGGTACTAAATTCATGCAGTAGTTATGCATCACTTAATCTTTTTGAACTCTCAGAATGTACCTGTGTTTTTAAATGATTAATGTCTTCTGCTGCTTGTGTGTTTGCTTGTAGGTGGTGGTTTGTGTTTCAGCAGGGTATAGACACAGCGCTGCAGTCAGTGAGGATGGAGAGCTCTACACCTGGGGAGAGGGTGACTTTGGTAGATTAGGTATATAATTGTCTATATATTATATTTATTGCACACATTCGTTAAAAAAAATGTATGGCTGCTGAAAATTCAGCTTTGCCATCACAGGAATAAAATACATTTTAAAATATTTTAAAATACTAAACGGTTATTTTAGATAGTAATAAAATATTACAATATTATTCCTTTTACTGCATTTTTTATCAAATAAATGCAGAAAAATATGTTTTATATGTCTAAATACATCTTTAGCAATCACATCATTTATTTCGTGGCACAAATTGATTGACCTCAAGCTGGCAGCCAATTAGCTTGCTTGAAATATTCTGGTTCAGTGTTCACTGTAAGCTGGTTCTGCAGCGTGCTATCAGAGTTCCTATAAAAACCCTCCACCTCCCCCAGCTCCACCTGTGTAGATCTGCTAAGGGATTTTGTATGCCTATTTATGCAGCAGCATATCTTATATGCTCACAGCAGTATGTCAACAGATTGGCAAGAGCAAGTCCATACTTGCTCTGCTCCAGCAGTGAGCGTAGAAAACCTAGAGTGCCAGGACCATTTACATTAACATTGTCATATCCATCAACATGCTAAAACTTGTGATAGTTGTTGTGATAAAAATACATATGTTTGTTAACTAATGCACATAACATTTTATCTTGCATCATTTTGTGTTGACATTTGTATTTATGTATCATTGATTTTGTTTGTCTACACTTGTAGGTCATGGCGACAGTAACAGTAGGAACATTCCCACGCTAGTGAAAGACATCAGTAATGTGGGTGAGGTGTCCTGTGGAAGCTCCCACACCATTGCGCTGTCTAAAGATGGACGTACGGTCTGGTCCTTTGGAGGTGGAGACAATGGTGAGTTAAGTTAACCTACGTCACTTGTTCTTCTGAAGAGACTTTTGAAAGGGTCCTACTGTATTTGTGGTGTCAGGCACGCACTATACACTTTGTTGCTGTGTATATGTGATAATAAAGATTAATGGAAGACTATTACACCTTCACTGTTGTTTATCTGCAGGGAAACTGGGTCATGGTGATACCAATCGTGTGTATAAACCCAAAGTGGTGGAGGCGCTCCAGGGAATGTTCATACGCAAAGTTTGTGCTGGCAGCCAGTCATCTCTTGCCCTCACCTCTACTGGTCAGGTATGAGACATTGCTAAGCCACTATTTATTAAGTTTTGATGATAGATTACAAAAATAAGGGCAATTATGAGTTCATGTTGATTCTAATGTCTCAGTGTGGTGTGTATATTCATTATAAACACACTGTTATCTATGTATTCATTGTGCAGGTTTACGCTTGGGGCTGTGGTGCTTGTCTTGGCTGTGGTTCATCGGAGGCCACTGCGCTAAGGCCAAAACTGATTGAGGAACTTGCCACAACCAGAGTGGTAGACATCTCCATAGGAGACAGCCACTGCCTTGCTTTATCACATGGTAAGGGATCACTGCAAACCACTGAATTGAGGACACAAATCTATGGGTCTATCTGGTATGCTTAAGTGTAGGGATGTAACGATTACCGGTTTGACGAGAAATCGTGATAAAATACCCCACGGTTAGTATTACCATTTCATATTTTAATTATCACTATAACCGTATTCGATTACCGTGATTTGAACAGCTGAGGATAAATAAATACTGTACTGCACAGGGCTCCAGTGTGCGACCAAATGGACGCATTTTGAGATCATTTTTTCTGCAGGTGCAACTAAATTTTGTGTGCGGTCACACTGGCGCGACCACCGCATTGTTTAACTCATAAGCGCTGCATTTCTGTTGCATGTGAGAAACATCAAACGACAAACGAAACTGAAAGCATAACGAAACCGCGCGACTCGTTTGAGCTGCGGAGCGCTTCGAGTGTAGAGCCTGGTTTATACTCGCCGCGTCAGGGGCGCGAAGCTGCGTGCAGCAAAAATGACGCGAATATTGAGGAAACGATGGATGGGTTTGTCACCGACAGCAAGTTTCGTTTTACTTTTCTTTTTGTTTTCATTTTGAAAAGCTTGTTATCTTTGCTGTTTACATTTGCAAACCTTACATTACGCTATGGAGGCTCTCTTTTTTATTTATTTGATTCCTCAGTGTTTGCTAAACGTTCTGTAATTTATTAGTCAGTATATAATACAGCATGTGGTGTATATGCCATGCCTCGTCTTATTAGTTTTTGTTAATACTAAATGTTTTATAAGATAGTTTGTCATTGTATCTTACTGTTGTATTGTTGTTATGCTTTTTAATTAAGAATAACAATGAATCCATCTTTTGTTTTAGTCTTAAAAAGTGAAAGGTGTGTAGATCAAAAAACGGACCGAATTAGCATGCCCTGCTGTAAATTTTGACCAGTTGATGAAAAACAAGCTTATGTGGATTCTACACATTTAAACAATAAGGTATCTAGTATTATTTATGGAGCAGATAAATACATATAATCATTTATTAATCAATTATCATTTTGACTTTTCTTTATTTAAAAGCTGAAATGTGAGGTTTACCATTTATGAAAATTTTTCATAGCTTTATTTGAACATTTACATTAGATATTTGAACATGCTATTAGATAAACTGTTGTCAGTCATGTTGTCATTTAAAATCCGGACATCATTGGCAATGTTATTGTTTTAGTTATGCAAACAAAAACTCATTTTATTTGTTGTTTGTTGATTTTAAATGTAAAACTTGGTGAAATGATTTGTGTGTCAGTACTTTTCCAGCACATTGTAACAATACCGTGATAATACTGATAACCGTGATCATTTTGGTCACTATAACCGTGATAAGAAATTTTCATACCGTTACATCCCTACTTAAGTGGTTGGTAGTGCAACAACATGAAAATGAAATGAAAATGAGGCTGTAAGGGATGGAAGTACAGTGCTTTCAATAAATTGTGCTATTGTTTAACAGCATACCAATTGTTCATCTGGCAAAATGGCTTTCATAAAAAACCTTCAGTAGACAAAAATTTAATAAAACAGTTTTAAAAAATGAATACAGTGAATGCCAATGTAAAGACTAAGTCTCTCCCTCACAGCTTCATTGCCATCTGTGTTATATTCAGTATGGCACCTAACCTGACTAAGGTCTATACAGTGCAGTTAGTTTTGTGATTCTCACTTTAATATTTTCACTTTCAGTGTATTGCATAAAGCATTATAGAATTCTATTGTAAACTCCGTAAACAATGGCTGGTGATTAGGTGCTGTTGGTTTGTGAGTCTTCTTGGGGCTGTACTGTAAGGGTTGTGTGAACTGTAGTTTGTGATAGTGGAGAGAGAGAGAGTGAGAGAGAGAAGGGGGTCAGATTAGTAGCAGAAGGGTATGTGCTGAGTCAGACTCAGATAAGGTGAAGAAGGCCTCACACATGATGTCACAGACAATTTGACGCTGTGTACTTAAACTGAACATGTGCTGTTCACGTGCATTGCGAAATGGCCATGCTAGTCTCACACATCTGATTTTAAAAATGCATAAAGCTGAAATGTGACTCGTAAAATTATATGCAGTAATGATGAATAGTTGCTCTTTCGTTTCATTTTTTTCTGTGTGGATGTTTTTGTTACAGACAATGAAGTGTATGCCTGGGGGAATAACTCCATGGGTCAGTGCGGTCAAGGGAATTCCACTGGCCCAATCACCAAACCCAAGAAGGTGATTGGTTTAGATGGAGTGGCCATTCAGCAGATCTCTGCTGGCACCTCCCACAGCCTGGCATGGACTGCCCTCCCAAGAGACAGGTTAGCAAGTCTGTTGAACCCTTTTATGATCTTTACGTTTCAAATAAATACACAATATATTTAATATGCATTTGTGCCATTAAGTTTGTTGATTCCTATGGCAAGAAGTTTTTTTCTTTTTTCTTTGTCTTGTTCTGTTTTTTCTTCTTTCTTATAATGAATTTTTCGACATTTCCATATCTAAGCTATTAATCTTATGTGTGTGTATACAGGCAGGTGGTGGCCTGGCATAGGCCATACTGTGTGGACCTAGAAGAAAGCACTTTCTCTCACCTGCGCTCATTTCTGGAACGATACTGTGACGGTATCAACAACGAGATCCCACCGCTGCCTTTCCCATCTTCCAAGTATGTGTTCTGCCACCACCATTGACTTTACTCAGGATAGCACCATATTTAATTTTTGACAGGAATGAAAATGAGGCTGTGAGAAATAGAAGTATAGTGCATTGAATGGATTGTACTGTTGGCATTCTGAAAAACAAAACAAAAAAGTTGACAAAACTCTATAAAACAGTTTTGAAAGTTGAGAGCTGTGAAATTCACTTGATCTAGGATCTTTATACAGTCTGTGCCATTGTAATTGCAGTAAATATCTCCTTTACAGCCTCATTTTCATCTGTGTAAAACTCAGTATGTTGTCTAACCTGACTAAGGTCTATAGACGAGTGAAGCCTGCCTTGTTTTTTAAATGCATTAAATATCACTGGAGAATTAAAGCTGCTGCTAATGTTGTTTATTTGAGATCAAGTTTCTATTGATTTTCTAACCCATCCTAAAGGAATTAAATATTAAGTGTGTGTATTCTTGCACCATCGAGGGAATAAATTTGTTTTTGGGCCAACAGGGAGCATCATAACTTCTTGAAACTATGTCTACGGCTCTTGTCCAATCACCTGGCTCTAGCGCTGGCGGGTGGCGTGGCCACCAGCATCTTGGGACGGCAAGCGCGGCCACTTCGCAATCTGCTTTTCAGACTGATGGATGCGTCAGTACCGGATGAAATCCAGGAGGTCTGTGTTTGCTTGTGTTTTTCCACATATTTGTTGCTGTGATGGTTTACTGTGGCCTGTATTTTTCTCTGATCAATGTTTGCATTTTGTAGGCTGTCATCGAGACTCTGTCCGTGGGAGCGACGATGCTGCTGCCTCCTCTGAGAGAGAGAATGGAGCTACTGCACTCGCTCCTTCCTCAAGGACCAGACCGCTGGGAGAGCCTCTCTAAAGGACAGGTACAAGTTTGTGCCTGCTTGTAAAGAATAGACAATTTAAGTTAACTTACAAAAGCATCTGTCAGTCATATGTGTGTTTTTTCTGTCACAGAGGATGCAGCTAGACATAATCCTCACTAGTCTTCAGGATCACACCCATGTGGCATCTCTGCTGGGGTACAGCTGTCCTCCAGATTCCTCTGAGCCTCCCACTCTACCCTCTGACTTTACGCATGTGCCTGGCACTCATTCTGATACACATCCTGACACACACTTGGCTGAGATCCTCATGAAAACTCTACTCAGGAACCTGGGCTTTTATACGGTCAGTTCTGCTGATAAAGATCTTGAGGCTGTGTTTGCGCTGACAGCCAGCTTTGTTTTATATTTTTTTATCTTGATTTACACGCTTATGTTAAGTTATCGTGTTGCCAGCAAAATGCTTGCTTCACTTCGAGACTGTCATCACTAAAAGTAATTATAATGTGCAGTTTAGTAAGTGACTCAGATGTTGATTCAGTGACCACTTTCATGGATTCAATTCAGTTCGTAGAGTAAAGAATTCATCAGATTGATTCATACCAGTGACTCTTGTTTTTGAAACCTTTTTTTTTTGAGTCAATACGCTTGCCTGTTTCTGCATGCAACCTACAAAGACAACTCAAAAGAAATAAATGTTTTTTGCCATTATTTTTCCATGCATATATTGTATATGTATACTGTGTATATTCGGGTTAATTATTATTTGATTTGCTGTGGTGCATGTCAATCCCTTATGATATTTTTGAGAGCAAGGGCATGCAAAATATGTTATATTCGGTGAGGTTCCACTAAAGCTCTTATCAGCCTAGTGCGTCTTGGACAGGTAAAAATGTAAACACTGTCTTAAATGAATGTAAACTGTTTAGAGATGAGAAATTGGATATGGTACCATATAGTATCTGTGTGTTACACGTACAGTAGGAATGCTACATCTGATATACACTTCTGAATGTCTTCTCAACCTGTTTTCCTGTGTGTATGTGTGTTAACCTAACAGGACCAAGCTTTTGGAGAACTGGAGAAGAACAGTGATAAGATCTTGCAGGGAACATCTTCGTCTGATAGCAGCCAACCAGCTCACCTCCATGAACTGCTCTGCTCTTTACAGAAGCAGCTACTGGCCTATTGCCATATCAGCTGTGTTACAGAGGTACATGCACAACCAAATACATATACATATCCACACACAAATTTCATTCTTGGAAAAATCATGTGTTTATTGGGTCTGAGTGGGCTGATTTACTTCCACATGTTGATCTGTGTTTTTCAGGGCTCCAGTAGTGTGGCCCTCTTCCACAAACACCTGCAGTTATTATTGCCTCATGCCACAGATATCTATAATCGCTCCGCAACTCTTCTGAGAGAAAGCTCTGGAAATGGCAGCGTGCGTGAGAAGCTACGAGGTATATCAATGTACACTCGCATTTAAGCTAAACTCATTATCTAAATGCCAATGGACCTGCTAATTTTGCCTGTGCTTGTTTGTGGCAGATGTGATCTACATGTCTGCAGCGGGCAGTATGCTGTGTCAGATTGTGACGTCCTTGCTGTTGTTGCCTGTTTGGGTGGCACGGCCATTGCTCAGTTACCTCTTAGACCTGCTTCCCCCTCTGGACCGTCTCAACAGACTTCTGCCTGCCGCCACACCTCTGGAGGAGCAGGAGCTGCAGTGGCCACTACATGGTCAGATTTTCACATTCATATGATAAATAGCTAATTTAAGTTTATATTATTAAAATTACAATACTCACACGTGTATGTGTATATATATATATAACTTTAATCATTTTAAGCAATCTTGTGTGCGCCCCATGGGAATTTGCCCATCCCCCTGTTTGAGAGCCACTCAACACTCAAGAACCACTCTTCTCTCATTCAGTTACTTAACTTCTTAAGACTATTTTTCCTTACCCTTCTTCCTGTAGGCACTCCAGATCTGGTTGATCCAGTATGTGTGTCAGGACCGGCACAGTGCTGGGTGTGGTTGGTGGATCTGGAGCGTACTGTAGCGCTGCTGGTGGGACGTTGTCTCGGAGGAATGCTGCAGGGAGCCCCGCCCTCACCAGAGGAACAGCACACTACCCATTGGCTCAAAACACCGCTTTTTAGTAACGGCTTGCAGACTGATATACCCCAGCTTGGTATGCACATGCACTGTAATTCCCATTATAAATAAATCTCCTATTTTGTTATGAAATGTATGGAAGTAAAAAATGTTTTTGTTAGTTAAAGCTGAAATGGTGTATGTGTTTCAGATGTGTGTATTAGCTCTCTGCTGGAGATGGCTCTGTGTGGAAATGAGGAGCAAAGACCATTTGACTGTCAGTTGCGTGCTGACATGAGTGTGCTGGTTGATTTGTCCCTTGGATCAACTAAAGAGCCCACACACAGCTTGTGGACAAACATGCAGGACTATGCCATCAGCAAGGGTACGACACAAAAACAGAACATATATTGAGGAATATGGAAAGAGTATTAAGAGTATAATTGATTCACTGATGATTAGCTTTACCTAAGTGCTAAGTGCTTGTATAGTCTCAGAAGTCACACATTAACCTATGCAAACCTTATAATGGTTTCTATTTCTGTGGTATTGGGTAGCCCCACCCACAGTGAAATCTCACCGGTTCAAAATCTCACTACACACAACTTTCTCAGTCTCGTTGCGCCTGATTAGGCAAGGCAAGTTTCTTTATATAGCACATTTCATATACAATGGTAATTCAAAGTGCTTTACATAAAAGGAAGTAAAATAACCATAAAAAATAATCACAACAATAAAACAAGGAATTTAAAAACTTTTAAAATTATTTAAAAATGTATTTAAAATTAATTTAAAACAGTTAAAAATAGGAAATGATTATATATAAAATACAGTGCAATCAGTTCGGACGTAGCACAGTGCTCATTCAATAAATGCACAGCTAAACAGATGAGTTTTGAGTCTGGATTTAAATGTGGCTAATGTTTTAGCACATCTGATCTCTTCTGGAAGGTGCAATCAGTTCGGACATTGCACAGTGCTCATTCAATAAATGCACAGCATGTTTTAGCACATCTGATCTCTTCTGGAAGCTGGTTCCAACTGCGGGCGGCATAATAGCTAAAAGCGGACTCACCTTGTTTTTTGTGAAACCTTGGTATTTCTAACTTGATCCTAATGATCTGAGTGGTCTGTTAGGTTTATATTCAGTAGCATATCTGCAATGTATTTAGGTCCTAGGCAATTGAGTGATTTATAAATGAGTAAAAGTACTTTAAAATCAATCCTAAATAACTGGAAGCCAGTGTAAGGACCTGAAGAATGGAGTGATATGCTCAGATTTTCTGGTTTTTGTCAGAATACTGGCAGCAGCGTTCTGGATGAGCTGCAGCGGTGACGTATTAAACTGAGACGATGCGCATCAAAGTTTTAGTGGAAAAAAATTGTTTCAAACAGTCCTTATCTCTGCTGAACAGTAGCGCTGACGCACACCTGTTAAACGCAGCTCAGTTGTGCAGCGTGAGAGAGATCGAAATTACAGAGACATGCAAGTAAAAGTGTGGAAAAACAGTCTATTTCGTGCACAATGTCCATTAATCGCAAAATGCTTTGTTACTTTTTAATAAACAAAGTATCAGCTTTAACGAAATTCAAACAATAAATACAGTTTTGGCGCTCTTTAATGCGGCAGGCGCAATCGCTTTAGTGCCTCAGTTCAAGCAACAAGTGAACCCATTATATCTTTCTCTTTACTACTGTAGTACATAATGAACATGAATTAGCATCAAAACGTAGCCTATTTTATAAGAAAGCCTACAGTACAACTTACTGAAATGTCTCATGTAAAAGCTCATTCAGTGTTTTAAACTGCGGAAAACGTGTAAAGCTTGTAAACATTGCAACGTAATATACATTTACCTCAGAATAACCATTCGGTGTCCATAAGCTCATCAGTCAGCTAGAAAACTAACTATAAAGAAGAGCATTTTGCTATATTTATGCGCTATTGGATGTTAATATTTTTACTTAACCTGTTGTGTACATGATTCATGTATCATGATACATGAAAATTGCATTTTACTAATGAAGAAAAACAGACATGAAAGACATATGACAACACTTATAGGATGCACTGAGGAAGAGCCCAAACTACACTCAGTGGTCAAGTGATGCTTATTGTCCATGACATTGGTACAGATTCTGTGTCATGAACAATTCTTTGTGACTATATATTTCAAGTTGGAAAAGACGTTTAATTCCCACTTTAAGTGAACCTTAGTTCCCAGGTCATCTACAAGATCGATTAAAATGCTGATAAATTCAAGAAAAGATGAGACATAATCACATGAAAGTATGAAAATAATAAATAATAATAATAAAATTAATAAAACACCTTTATTCTGTGGCACCTAAAAAAATAATTTGGCGCCTACATTTTTTTCTTATAGGAGCCAATGGCTCCTTACTCTATTTTTTTGTTTGGAGCCCTGTAATTCTTGCAATGTTTTTGAAATGATAGTATGCTGATTTAGTTACTGCTTTGACATGACTACTGAAACTAAGGTCTGTCTCCAGAATCACACCAAGATTCTTGACTTGATTTTTAGTTGTTTGACCCCTAGAGTCAAGGTATGCATTCACCTTGAGAACATCATCTTTGTTTCCAAATGCAACTTCAGTTTTCTCCTTGTTTAACTGAAAAAAGTTTAGGCACATCCAACTGTTAATTTCATCAATGCATTGGCAGAGGGAGTCAATGGGGCTGTAGTCATTTGGCGATAAGGCTAGGTAAATTTAGGTATCATCAGCATAGCTGTGATAGGCAATTTGGTTCTTTCTCATTATTTGACTTAATGGGAGCATATACAGGCTAAACAGGAGCGGTGCGGTGATTTAAAAACTACCTTTTCAATAATCTTGCCTATAAAAGGAAGATTTGATATTGGTCTATAGTTGCTCAATATGGTGTTATCGAGATTGCTCTTTTTCAGAAGGGGATTAACAACTGCAGTTTTCATGGATTTTGAAAAAAGTCCCAGAAAGAAGTGAGGCGTTCACCACTTCTAAGAGATCTGCTTCTAAACAGTTAAGCTCACTTTTGAAAAAAGATGTGGGAAGTGTGTCAAGATAGCAGGTTGACGATTGTATGTTGTATGCTGAGGGGGTCCGTGATGATGGTCTGCTGTGTGTTCCGCCTGTTTTGGAAGTCCAGCATATAACTTTGTTTGAAGAACCGCAATCCTTTGTAGATGTCTGTGGCAGTTCATGCAACAAGTAGATTCCACAAGAGGCATTTTCTTTCTTGTCTGTTTGAATGTAGGCAGCTGTGTTGTCCCGTCTCCAGAATGTAAGCTGGTGGCAGTGGAAGGCAAAGAGTCTTCTTTTTCGTAGTATTATTCCAGTCCCGAAAAGTTTTTAGTTTAGTGTTTGTGCCAAAAATGTGTTGTTTGAGCACTGTGCTGATCTGCTGAAGTTAAAATCTTAGAAAAATCTGAGAAAAGTACATAAACAGGGAGAAAAGCGCGGCGCAGTAAGCAAGAGTGTCTGAACAGTAGCGAAGCCGGAAGCAGAATCAGATTAGGACTTTGTGTCAGTTGTCATTTCTTTTAAATAAATCCATTTGTGTTTCTGAAAGCAGTTTCAGAATGTAGAAGTTCTGTCATAATTAAGCTTAGATCCCTGTGATGGGGCAGAGTATTTTTCCATAATTATTGCTTTGAGGTTACAGTTCAATAAAAAAGAAATTAACATTCATATTCTGTTATGTTACAGCTGGCCATAAACCAGATCTTTATGGCACAAACTATCCTAACTTTGCAGTAATTGGACTTTATAAGAAGTTATTGGTTAAAAGCAGAACTAATTTTGCCATTAGCAATATCCACTTTTCATTTGTGCAAACAAATGTCTTAGATGACATGTTAATTTAGTCTTTTGTGTGTGTGTTTGTGTAGATTGGGACAGTGCATCATTGCCGAATGAGGCTCTGTTAGACACAGTGTCCCGCTTTGTGCTTGCTGTCCTGCTGAAACACACAGGGCTGCTGGGACAGGCGTGTGGAGAGGGGAGGTATGACATTATATTCTACATAACTTCAGAGAATACTACACTGTGGACACTAATAAAGAATTTCTTTCCTATTTTCTGTCTTCCTACAGATACCAGCCATGTAAACTCTTGGCAGAGGTGTATCGCAGTGTGTATAAGGTGCGGAATCGCCTCTTGGCTTGTAAGAACATGGAGCTCATCCAGACCCGTTCGTCATCACGAGAACGCAGAGTATGACTTTTTTTTTTTTTTTTTATTATATTATCAATGTAGCAGTTTGATTGAAAGCTTAGGATCTTTGAAGAAAATTAAATTACAAATAAAAAAAACCACTTTATGTTTTTATGTAAGATCCTAGAAAAATCCTAGAATTTTAATGTTGGATCCCATTATATGTAATGCCATTTCTTTTCCTGAGTGCAGATCTCTGATAATGTGGACTCTGTGGAGATGGACCCACAGGAACACTCTTTCACCCGAACTATAGACGAGGAGGCTGAGCTGGAGGAGAGAGACAGAGAGAGAGAAAGAGAAGAGGGTCATCAGGAGCAGGAAGATGATGAGGAGGAAAGAGAGCATGAGGTCATGACCGCAGGAAGTGAGTTCTGACACATTTGTGAAGGGCATGTGTGTGTGTGCTGATGTTGGCTGATGCTTTGGGTGGCATTGAGCAAAGTTGTCACTAGGGGTGGGCCATATCATCCCATCCACGATAATACCGGTATAAAATTTTACATGATAAAACAGTGTCATATCGCGATATCAATGATATAGCGACGCGATGACGTATGGCGGATATACCTTCCCTAGCGCGCACAACAACAACACCCCAAACCCAATAGGTGTGTTCGACTTGAAGCAGCGCTGCGCAGACTAATCGGTGTATGACATCAAAGTATCGCGAGAGTGGTTCTAGAGCATATTCGAGTGCACACTCTTACCTTCAAAAATAGGCGAAGCGCATATCTTTAGCGAAGCGGCGCGGAGAGCCGCTTCTGGGACGCTTCTGAAACGTGACGCAGCTCTGCTGGTGTAAACATTAAGCATTGACTAGAGTGGCTGCGTCGGAGCCGTAACATGCCGCAGACGCGTGCAGTGTAAATAAGGGGTAAGTCACTCTCGCGGTATTTTGACGTCATACACGGATCGGTCTGCTTCAAGTCGAACACACAGCTGCTGCTGCCACCTTATGACAATAGATTTACACTTCAAATTAGGTAGTCTGTCATTGATGACAGTTGCTCATTGGAAAAAGATGGAAAATGCCCTTCATTTTGTTTGCACTAATAAATGCTGCTGCCTGCCAGCTGCAATCACTAATAAAATGTTGTTCCATGTTTTTTTTCTATATCGTCATAAATATCTTTATCGCAAATATTCTTGAAATATCGTGATATAATTTTGAGGCTGTATCGCCCACCCCTAGTTGTCACACACATTCTTACACACTTTTCTTTCCTTTTTTTTTAGATCTTAGTTATTACACCTAAAAATTAATATTCGTTAATTGTTTATTTCCCTTCTTATCATTCTAAAACCATATGATATATTTAGTGGAATAAAACAAAGAATTTTTACATGGCTGTCAAAATCCATTAAAAAAATAACAGCATATACTATAGGTTTGGAATGACATGAGGGTGAGTAAATAATGACAGTTTTAAAGGGGTCATATGATGCGATTTTAAATGTTTCCTTTCTCTTTGGAGTGTTACAATCTCTTGGTGCATCAACTTCGCGCTGTCGATCGTCGGATCGGCTTTCACTGTGGACGAAGCGGAGTCCAGCCTGGGGTCGTCACATGTGGTTGCCGCAAGCCCGCCAGCCGCTCACTCTAGCCGCAGGCCTCCGCTCACTCAAGGCCGCCGTGTGTGACGCTGTGTTTTGTCGTGAAAGCGAAACTACTTTGTTGGCCTTCCAAAAGAGGACATTATAATTTACTGTCCTCCTAAGAGGACAGTATAAGTCATTATAATCCGTAATTATGTCCCCACTGGATGCAACAAATGCCTCGTTTATAATGGGTTTTAATGTTTTTGTTTCGTCGCTCCGGCCGGACAGGGCATCACAGTATGGTAAGGGGCGTAACATTTCCGTCACACGCTTGAGGTATTCAGCCAATCACAACGCACTGGATAGCTGGCCAATCAGAGCACACCTCGCTTTTCAGACCGATGAGCTTTGTAAAAATCGACACGTTTCAGAAAGGCGGGGCATAGAGGAGAAACAATAATGTACAGTATGTGGAAAATAATGTGTTTTTTTTAACATTTTATTTAACCTCCTTACACCAAATACACAAAATAATGTTATTTTTAGCAACATCATATGACCCCTTTAATTAATTACTTTATTACTTTAAAGATATATTTAAGAATTGGTTTGACTTATAGTCTAAATTGCATTGTGCTAGAACACACCACACAATATACACTACCATTCAAAAGGTTCTTACTGTCCTTTGCTCACCAAGGCTACATTTATTTGATCAATAAACAGTAAAAACACTAATATTGTGAAATATTAAATAAAAAAAAAACTGTTTTCTATTTTAATGTATTTTTAAATGTTATTTATTCCTGTAATGCTCAAGAAACAGTTGTGCTGCTTAATATTTAAGTTGAAACCATGATACTTTTTTTTTTTTCAGATGATTACAAAATTCAAAAGAACACCATTTATTTGAAATGTAAATATCTTGTTTGTTAATGTGAAAGTCTTTAGTTTAATGCATCCTTGCCAAATAAAAGTATTCATTTCTTTTAAAAAACATACTAACTTTTGAATGGTAGCATATACTAATAAATAACTTCGTTAGCGTCATGCTTCTTGGCTGCTTCCCTAACCTGGCCGCTCTGTGTCTTATGTCTTGGCGGACACAGAAATCTTTCAATGTTTCCTATCAGCACGGGAAGCAGCGCGAGGAAGGGACCGAGATCGAACCGGAAGCATGAGCGTACAGGAAGAGCCGGCTCAGCCCGGTCCGGAGCGCAGGAGCAGCACGACCCCTCAGGACGGACAGGATCTTTACACCACCGCATGCAATGCTGTCATCCACCGCTGTGCCATGCTCCTGCTGGCCGTCAGCACACCGCTCGCCCAGAACATCAATCAGCAACCCCTGACAGGTGGGGTCAGCCAGGACGGAAGCGGGTTTATGACGAGGTGAGTAGCGTCATCAGTACATTTAGCTGATTTAACATGTGTAAGCATGACTTAAGTCTTTTGAATCATAACCCTTGTCTTTGGAGCCTGAAGGCCTCGCTGAACTCATTCACCTTTCCAGTCTGCTCCGGCGCTGCCAGTCCTGCCCAGGAATGCCTGACCTACTTTTCTAGATTTCACATTATGCAGTTGCAAGAGACCTTGTATGCTGCCCTAATTTTGAAGAACCTTTATGAGCTGACCCAATTGCAATTAAAAGCAGCGGTTACTCTGATACATAATTTCAATAAACAAAAAAACATTCTTCATTAGTGGTATTAATTTATATTTAGGTCACATTTTAATGACACGATTATGTTATGTCCGCTCACAGGACATGTAACTTCCCATTTTCATTTTGTGTGTAGGAGTGAGAGCCTGTCGGCAGAGAGTCGGTCCATCCAGAGCAGTCCCAGCTACAGACTCACAAAATCCAGGAGTGAGTCTGATCTCTCCCAGCCAGAGTCTGATGAGGAGGGATACTCACTGGTGAGATGTGTGACACATGCACACACTGCCTTATCTGCTTTGCTTGATATATAACTATATCAATTGCAGTTATGTAACCTGTCTGTGTGACCTGTTTCAGAATGTGAGGAGGAATGTGGATCTGGATTTAGCTTTCACTCCTAAAAAAAGAGGTAACGCCCGGCCTTTAACATACTGAGGCTGTAGCAGTGGGACATACTGTACTACTCTCTTAATCTGTATATTTGTGCAAAAGTCTGTGTACACATGTAATGTGTCTCTGACAGCTCTGTGTGTCTGTCTATTTTTTTCTACGTTGCTAAATGGGTCCATGAAATAAGATGACAGTGGATTCCTGCGGGCATCTTTATAGCCTCTTCATGCGTTGCCAGATTTATTCCCCAAGCCCAAAATGTGCCACAGCAAATTTGTTTCTATAAAATACTACTCACATAATACTTATTCCTTATTCTTATTCATGTCCAGGCCTGCACACAAGAAAAGCGCAGTTTATGACAGAAACTATCTGTCCCGTTCACATTTCACCTGTAAATCATACACTTTTTTTTTTTTGCTGGAAATCTGGCATCAGTTCTTGTGGCCTTTATTATAAAAGGGGGGTTAAAATAAATGTAGACAAGGATTTGTTCGAGCAGTAGATTATAGGATGCCATTTAAGCTGCTTTTGCTTTTATTTTCTTATCTGTATGTACTGCAAACAGTCATAGCTACAGATATTAGACTTTTTTTTGTAGTACAATAAACAGCAAGTGGGAGTTTGCAAATTTTTTGATCTACAGTAGCCTCTGTGTCTGGGAGGCTCTGTCCCAAAATATGTTGATAATGTTTTCAGCTACTAATAAATAGTTTCTGAGGCCAAATCTTACTGTTTTCAAATCTTTTCCATAGATTTTCACTTATAATCAGGACTGAAAATGTGAGAAAATCGATGTGTTGAGAATTAGAAACTGCATTAAAACACACCTAAACCAACTAATAAAGGTCTTTGAGATCTTAAAAATTACAGGCATGTGTTGGAGCAGATTTGAAACTAATTTCTTGAGGAACACAGTTGTTCAGAATCAGGATTCAGCATCCACTCTATTGCTATGAGTGTGTCGCAGAATGAATTCTGGCTTCTTAGCAAAATATGGCATTCACAGCACTTCCAGCACACTCGGTGGCTAAATTTGCTCCGTTGTTTTCATTCATTAGTGGAGTAATGTAGGGAATAGTGAATGAAAATCAAATGTGACTTCTTCGGGTCGGAGCTGAGGTTGTGCTCAAGTGACCTGAGTTCATCTGCTTTGGAGTACTTCATATACTCATGTCATACAAATAGCTCTCTTCACAGAAAAGAAACATTTGTTTCATAGAAGCCACACGAGAAACAAAGCAATACTGTATTAAGCATAAATGTACATGGCACACAAATTATATAATTTTCGAATTACATAATTTTAATGGTTACATTATACTTTATTATTGGCCCATTATTTGTCTTGTGTTTTCAAGGCTTTCTGTACAGTTCTCCAGACTCTTCTGCTGATTGGTTTGGAGGACGCTCAGCTCGCGAGTGTTTGTACAGCTCTCCACAGTCCTACGAGGAGTCAGACCTCGATCTGAGCCATTCATTCAGGCTCCATGCACTCATCGAGAACATAGTGAACTTCATCAGTGGAGATGTTGGGAATGCTCCTGTGTTTAAGGAACCAGAAGAGAGTGTGTCCACCAGCCCACAGGCCATTATTATAGCCATGGAGCAGCAACAGAGTCGAGCAGAGGTATGTTCTGACTCTTTATTTGTCAGATGCCTGTCTTCACTTCCACCCGCAGACTTTGTTTATCTTGTGCTTTTATGATTGTGTTTTGTGTATTTATATAGTTGCGTCTGGAGGCCCTTCACCAGATTGTGGTGTTGATTTCTGGGATGGAGGAGAAAAGCAGTCAGGCAGGCTCTGGAGGTGGAGCTGGACGCACAGGCTTCAGTTTTCACTCTGCCTCTCTGCTAACATCAGTCAGACTGCAGTTCCTGTCGGGATGTTTTGGCCTTGGTGCTGTCAGCTATGGGGGGCCAAAAGGGGAGAGTGTCCAACTGCACCATTACCAGGTAATTGTTACATGGATCTAATCTTAGACTTGTTTCAGAAGTACTGAAGAAGTGAACATCTTTGTTTGAATGTGTGTCATACATTTCAACATTAATTTATGACCATTATCAGTGGATAACAAGCAACAAATTGAGTTTTTAAACATAGTTGATCATCTTTGTAGGTCATGCTGGCTTAATATGTGCTAATTTATGCTAGAATGTGGGCATAATTCCTTACTGAAAAAATAGCTATAAAGACCCATAAAATTGATCGGCATGTCTGTGAGCAATTCAGTCTTCTTGCTTTAACACATATTGAACAATAAACTGGGTTTGAAGAACTGAAATGTTATGATAAATAATTTTGAATGTCATTATTCATGCTTTGCTCTGCATGTCCTTTATCTGTCCTTGTAGGATGGAGTCAGAGCAGTCAAGAAAAGTTTACAGATGGACATTCAGACAGCTGTTCATAAGATTTATCAGCAGCTGTCAGTCACATTAGAGAGAGCCCTGCAAGCAAACAAGCACCACATAGGTAATGTATTTGAGCACACATTCAGTATATTCATTCATGTAGCATATATTATGCTGAACGTACAGTATATTCATAATGTGTGTGTTTACAGAGGCCCAGCAGAGGCTGCTGTTGGTGACGGTCTTTGCTCTAAGTGTGCGATACCAGCCTGTCGATGTATCATTAGCCATCTCCAGCGGTCTCTTGGATGTTCTCTCTCAGCTTTGTGGAACGGAAACCCTGCTTGGACAGACACTGCAACTCCTGCACAAACCTGCAGGCTCTCAGCTCAGCACTGCCCTCAAAGTGGCCAGCACCAGACTGCTACAGATACTAGCCATCAGCACCGGGTACAACACAGTTCTCTCACAGATTGTTAAAACCTGGTTTTTCATAGCTGATCTGAACCTCAAATGCTGTGTGTTTTAAATTATGATGCTACTCCGTGAATGTTCTTTAGACCCACTGTGAGATTTTGGCATCTTGTTTACATTACCATTCAGAGGTTTGGGGTCAGTAAGATTTTTTTAAGAAAATTAATGCATTAAATTCATCAGAAGTGACAGTAAAGACTTTTACAGTGTTACAAAAGATCTATTTCAAATAAATGCTGTTCTTTTGAATGATTTACTCATCAAAGAATCCTTACAAATGCCACAAAACTGTTTTCACAAAACTATTAAACAGCACGAGTGTTTTCAAATGGTTCTTGAGCAGAAAATCAACATATTGTTTCTTTGAAGATCCACCTTTGCCATCACAGGAATAAATTACATTTAAAAATATATTCAAACACAAAGCAGTTATTTTAAATAGTAATAATGTTTTACAATAATACTGTTTCTGTATTTTTGATCAAATAAATGCAGTCATTGTGAACAAACATAAAACATCTTACCAACCCCAAACTTTGTAGTGTAATTTATCAGAAGGTAATTAGGTTTGTTTGGTCACATCACACTGTTTATATCTCTCTTAGCAGGAGCACAGAAGACAGATTCATTAACTCTTGCTCTTTCCTATCTTTTCATCAGGACATATGCAGACAGGTTGAGTCCTAAGGTGGTCCAGGCTCTGCTGGATCTTCTGTGCAGTCAGCTGAAGACTCTGCTGGCTCAGGCTTCTGGAAGCACGCTCAGTGCAAGTACGGAACTGCAGGAGAAGCCTGACGACTGCGCAGATGCTCAGAAAAAAGATTTTCGAGGTAGGACAATTGCAGGTCAACAGCAACATGCTCAGTAAGTTACTTTATTTAGTGTTTTTTATACATTGCTTTTATTTTGGTGTAGCATTGTTACGTAAGAGACACACAGCAGAGCTGCACCTCGGAGACTTCTTGGTGTTTCTGCGGCGAGTCGTCTCTTCCAAAGCCATTCAGTCCAAGATGGCCTCTCCTAAATGGACTGAAGTCCTTCTCAACATTGCTGCTCAGAAATGCTGTTCAGGTAGTACATCAATGTCCCGACCACATCGTCTTGTCTGTGTGCTAGTTGTTAGATTAGTTAAATGTGTGTATTTTTCAGGCATTCCGTTGGTTGGTAATTTGAGGACACGGCTGTTAGCTCTGCATGTTTTGGAAGCTGTGCTTCCTGCCTGTGAGAGCAGCGTGGAGGACCATCAGATGACCCAGGTCTAATTCCACACACCTCTGCTGTGCTCTTTTTTTTTTATCATGGATTATGTGTTGCAGAGTTTAATTTGTCTTTGTGTGGTAGGTGGTGGAGAGGTTGTTCTCACTGCTCTCGGATTGTATGTGGGAGGCACCTGTTGCTCAAGCCAAACACACCATCCAGCTGAAAGAGAGAGAGCAGGAACTCAAACTACAGGTGAGGGAGATTCAGTCAGTCAAGTGTAAGAGGTTGTAATGCTTTCAAATGTACTCATACCCAATGCCTTTAAATGCCATCTTTGTTGGTTGTTTTAGGGTGAATCAGAGGAGGAAGAAGAAAATTTGCCTATCCAGGAAGTAACCTTTGACCCTGAGAAGGCACAGTGCTGTGTGGTGGAAAGCGGACAGGGATTGACACATGGCAGTGGAGGCAAAGGTTATGGCCTGGCCTCCACTGGCATTTCCTCTGGCTGTTATCAGTGGAAGGTTCTACACACTTTTTTTTACACTAACACCGTGTCTACACCGGACGCGACAGCTGTCGTGTCGCGCCGCGCCGCAACAGCTAAAGTCTGTCTACACTGGACGCAACAAAGCGACCGTTGAAAATCATTTGAAATTTGTGTCAGTACATCATAAATAGAACGCAGCAGCAGTTTACTGTCGGGAATTTGTCGCGCCGCGCCACACCGCATCCAGTGTAGACAGTAATAGGTTCTATTGTATTTTGTCGCGTAAAGCCGCACTTTACACCATGTCCGGTGTAGACATGGTGTAAAGTTCAGAAGTTTGGGGTCAAGACTACACTATTTGATCAAAACAACAGTAAAAGCGGTATATTCAATATTAAATATATTAAATATTGTGAAATATTTTACATATCTAAAATAACATCAATTTGAAAGATTTTTAAAATCTAATTTCTGTTATGGCAAAGCTGAATTTTCAAGTCTTACCCTTCATTCACATGATCCTTCAGAAATCTTTCTAATATGCTAATTTGGTCCTCAAGAAACATTTATTATGTTAAAAGCAGTTTTGCTTATTAATATTTTTGTGGAAACTGTGATACTTTTTTCAGGATTCTGTGATAAATAGAAAGTTCAATAGATTTAATTTGAAATAGAAATCTTTTGTAAAATTATGAAAGTCTTTGCTGTCACTTTTGATTAATTTAATGCATCCATGTTGAATAAAATTATTAAATTCATTTTTAAAAAGTCTTACTGACCCCAAACTTTTGAATCAAACTTCATGTAAGCCAGTAGCACAATATGTGCATTGTGTCAAGCTGTGTGAGTATAAGAGTGTGTATGATTTGTTTTCAGTTCTATATCGTGAAGGAGAATCGTGGAAATGAGGGAACGTGTGTAGGTGTGTCACGCTGGCCCGTGCATGATTTCAACCACCGCACAACAGCCGACATGTGGCTCTACCGCGCATACAGCGGCAACCTCTACCATAATGGAGAGCAGACCCTCACACTGTCCAGCTTCACACAAGGAGACTACATCACCTGTGTGCTGGACATGGAGGCCAGGACTGTGTCCTTTGGCAAGAACGGAGAGGTGCGGTGCGGTGCAGCCCACTTACAAACACACAAATACTCAACCATTTTACCAACTTGCATATCAAAAGCTGAGCTGTAATACACATTAACTGTCTTACGTCATATGTGCTTGTGTTCTAAACCACGTGGCTCTATGTGGCAGGAACCCAAACTGGCCTTTGAGGATGTCGATGCTACAGAGCTGTACCCTTGTGTTATGTTCTACAGCAGTAACCCCGGGGAGAAGGTAAGACACAGAAGTGCTGATGTTGATGTTGATTTAAACTCTGTGGTCTTCTGTTTATCTAAAATAACACTGATGAACTCTTCAGACTGCATAATCATGTTGGTGGAAGGTCAGTCTAAACTCTGATTGCTTTACCTTAGAGGTGGGCAATATATGCACAAAAATTATATCATGATATTTGTAAATCTTTTGGGTCAATAACAAAATTGATGCATTTTTCTATTATTTGAACAGTCGCATACATGGCTATGAAACAAATTTATGAATGTGCATAATTTTTCAATCCAAGTAATAAAGCTTAATATTTTACATTTAATTTTTAGTAGTTGTTTTTAATTTTATGTGCTTTTTTCATTTTAAATAGGTTTTTTATTTAATTAAAAAATATTATTTAGGTTTAATTCATTTTTATTTCAGTTTTAGTTAATTTCATTTATTTCTATTTAGTAATTTTATTTCCTTAGCTTAAATTTATTTTATGCCAAGGTAAGGTAACATTTTCATCAAATATTTATATTTTATTTCATTTCAGCTGTATTTCAATTAACAAACATTTTTTTATTAGTTGTGGTTTGTTATTGATGATAATTTTGATGAATTAGATTTTTTTTTTCTTTTTTTTTTTTTTTTACAGATTCCTTAACAGTTTAGTAGAATGCAATGGTAGCACTGCCATAACAGTGATATCAACAAAAATGTATACCGATTGACAATTTCCTACAGTTTTCTACAGTGTTCTAACCAGTATATCACCCACCCCTTCCCTGCAGGTAAAAATCTGTGACATGCAGATGAGGGGCACACCACGTGACCTGTTACCTGGTGACCCAATCTGCAGCCCTGTGGCCACTGTCCTGGCGGAAGCCACCACCCAGCTGGTCCGTATCTTACACCGTTCAGAGCGCTGGACCCAAACTATCAACCGCAGCATCCTCCAGCGCCTCCAGCAGATCAGGGGCTGCCTGCGAGAAGGAGCTCCTCCAGCAGGGGCCACCAGACTGCGCAAGAGCCTCTCGGCACAGAGCAGAGAGGAGCAGGACGAGAATGAGGAAGAGCGAGAGGAGGAGAGAGGAAGAAGCGGACGGCACACGGCGGCCGAGCTGTCGGAGGCGCACCTACGGATGCTGTGCCACCAGGTGTGGCCAGTGTTAGCTGTGATAGGTGGAGTAGATGGTGGGTTAAGGATGGGGGGACGGTGTGTGCACAAGCAGACGGGGAGACACGCCACTCTGCTGGGTGTGGTGAAGGAGGGGAGCACATCAGCTAAGGTGCAGTGGGATGAGGCGGAGATTACCATCAGGTGAGAGATTGGGTATCTGTTTGAGTGATTTATATGAATGTGAAATTGAGGCTTTTGCTTCGCTCCTGCTCCCCAGAGCTCTCCTACTTTTCTGCCTTCTGCTCTCCTTGGTCTCTTTATCCACTTTTCTTCCTCCCTAATCATTTCATTGACTTTTTCCTTTGCATTAGCTCCATGACGTTGCATGTTCCCTGGCCCTCCTCCCTGCTCCCTCACTTTCTCTCTCTGTCTCTTTCTCTCTCTGTGTTTGGTTTGTCACTCCTTTTCATTGAAGCTTCCCCACTTTTTGGTCGCCCAGTGACACACCGTTGTACAACTTGGAGCCAATCGAGCCTCTTCCCTTCGACATTTCACGTTTCCGCGGACTCACTGCGGCTCTGCTGCTGGACCTCACCGCCCTCGCAAGCCTGCAGGACGACGGCTCCAAATCTGCCTCCGGTCGGCGGCACGAGAGAAGACATCGCCACGAACCCCAGGAAGGACGGGAGAATGAGTCGCGCACCAAACCGAAAGAGGGGACGGGAGACCTGCGTGTATCTCACAGCTTGGATGAGGTTCGAGCTCGAGCTCCGCCCAACTCTCACTCCGAGAGCGAGCTCGCTGCCTACACACAGGATGCCACACAGCAGACTCCAGCGGAGGGACGGCGCAGGCTGCAGGAGATGGTGGGGATGCGCTCGCAGGAGGCGGCTGCGCAGATGGAGGTGCATGCGGTGCAGTTGTCGTATCTGTATCTGGGAGCGATGAAGACCCTGAGCGTACTTCTGAGCTGCAGTAAATACGCTGAGCTGCTGCTGATCCCCAAAGTCACGCCTGACAGAGGTCATAATGCGGATTGTGCCAGCCCTGGGGTGAGCGTGTGTCAGGAGGAGGCGGAGCTGCGATCGGCTCTGCAGTTTCTGATGCGACACATGGTGAAGTGGGCGGTGATGAGGTCGCCCATTAAAAGGGCACTTGGGCTGGCAGACCTAGAAAGGGCGCAAGCTATGATCTACAAACTGGTGGTCAACAGCCTACTTGAAGAACAGGAAGGCCACAGTTCTAAACCAGGTATATCAGAAAACATAAAACAAACCTGATACACGTAAACTGACTTAATCTACACTACTGTTCAAAGGTTTGGGGTCAAGATTTTTTGTAATATTTTTGAAAGAAATCTCTTATGCTCACCAAGGCTGCATTTATTTGGTTAAAAATATGGTTAATGCAGTAATTTTGTGGAACATTAGAATTTAAAAGAACCATTTTGACTACCTTAATATACTTTTAAATGTAATCTGTTGGTAGATCTGATTTTTCAGCAGCCATTACTTTAGTCTTCTGTGTCACATGATCCTTCAGAAATCATTCTAATATGATTTGAAAGTAAAAAAAGAAAGAAGAAAAATAAAAAAACACAATTTATTTGAAATAGAAATCTTTTGTTTTTTTGACACTGATTTTAATGCAACCTTTCTGAATTAATTTCTTTAAAAAAACGGTAGTTTTATAAACTGGTAGTTTATAAAGTCTTGACTGTACAGTGTAATTGCTGCTATCCTTTACAAATATTGCTTGATATTTTAATATTATATATGACGCCAGTGAAATAAAAAAAAAAATCAGACCTTCCCAGAACTACCGCTGTTAGCCTTGCCAGGCTAACGATTTAATTTTCCTAAAAAAATTTCACCTCAGTGGATCTCTGTTTTAACATTTTATTTATGAAAACATTCAATTAAATAAAAACATTTTATTTAATTTATTTAAACAATTTTTTTTAAATGATTGGACTTTTTTGCAAGCTATGATTTATTTATTTTTTTTACAATCTCATTCACAAGACGCATAGTTCTCTTCATAAAATATGTGAATGTGTTTGTTATTAGTGGACACAGAATGTGAGGAGTTAGAGGGAGACCAACGGTTTCAAACTCCGGTCACCACCTCCCCATCAGCCTCCAGCAGCACCTCCTTCATGAGCTCCTCGCTGGAGGACACCACCACAGCAACCACACCTGTTACCACAGCCACCACACCTGTTACAGACGCAGAGACGGCACCAGCTTCCGAATCACCTGGAGTAATGCCCCTCAGCCTGCTCAGGTACACACACACACTTTGTCTCTTTGAGAGCGTGTGAACACTGAATCTTTCAATCTGTGTGTCATGATTAATGTGCAAGTGCATGTCTGAGCAGGCAGATGTTCTCCAGCTACCCGACAACCACCCTTCTGCCAGCACGTAGAGCTCAGACCCCTCCCGTCTCATCGCTGCCTACCTCACCATCAGACGAGCACGGCCGGAGACAGAGCCTCACGTCACCTGAGTCCCAGCCTGCCAGAACCAGCAGGACAGGTACAAATACACATGTTTGTTTCTTAAAGGGGACCCATTATGCCCCTTTTTACAAATTGTAAAATAAGTCTCTGATGTCCCCAGAGTGTGTATGTGAAGTTTTAGCTCAAAATACCCCACAGATCATTTTTATAGTTTGTTAAAGTGTTAGTTCACCCCAAAATGAAAATTCTGTCATTAATTACTCACCCTCATGTTGTTCCAAACCCGTAAGACCTTCGTTCATCTTCAGAACACAAATTAAGATATTTTTGATGAAATCTGAGAGCTCTCAGACACTGCATAGACAGCAACGCAACTGTAATGTTCCCAGGTCCAGAAACGTAGTAAGGACATCAGTAAAACAGTCCATGTGACATCAGTGGCTCAACTTCAGTTTTGCGAAGCTACGTGAATACTTTTTGAGCGCAAAGAAAACAAAAATAACAATTTATTCAACAATTCTTCTCCCCCGAGTTATGTCTTCCGCCATTTTGGAGAGTACCCATGAGCGTAATCCACGTAATCAGCGTTGTTTACGTTCGGAGGAGAAAGCACGCGCATGAACGTAATCTGCTTAATCAGCGTTGTTTACGCTTGGGGGGAAAGCGTGCGTATGTGTCGTGATACTCTAAAATGGCAGAATACGTAACTCGGGGGAGAAGAATTGTCAAAAAAAAAAGGCAAAAAACAAACGTGTGATACTTACTTTGTCTGGAGCTGACGTTCGTGCATGAAGCGTTGGTATTGATCCCTAAACATATAGGGGACTTTGCCGATTTTTGGGGGGAAATTTCCTTCAAAAATGACATTTAACCACAGTGTTCTAAGCAGCTCAGATGGAGGGAGTCTATGGAGACTCCTGTGTCCATTGGTGCATCCCAAAACACAACATTTGTAATGCCTCTTTAGCTCTGACATTGTATATCTCCAGCAGCTAACCTTACAGCAAGAAAACACTAATGGCACACTGCTGCTTCTCATTCAGGACTGTGTCTATTTTAATAGGGCAGAGAGTGTCACAAATGGGCGGGATTTTCTCTCCTTCAGTGACGTGTAAAGAGGGAGAATCTGAAACCGCTCATTTGGAGAGACCGTTTATAATTTATTGGGATTATAAAAAAAATGGGTGGGTGGATTTGTACCATTATAGGCTGGTTGTTTTCACACTGCGGCCACACAACTGTGTTCAAACACCTTATAAAAGTGATTTTTGCATACAATATATATATATGTGTGCATCTCTAGAATAAATATATTGGGAGTATACATACAAGTGTGAAATATGTAAATATGCCAGAAGTATACATTTTTTCATCATAACAATTAACAAGAATGGAAAAAATAAAAGAAAATAAATAAATACACAATGAAAATACCATTGGACCCAACCCTCCTCTGCATTGTACATTTGTCACATCAGTAAAAATTGTTAAATGTACAATTACATTAATCAATGATAAATAGTACATGGAAATAAAGTAAAATGAAAAAGTAAAATAAAATAATAACAAAAGATGTTTCAATTAAACTTTTTACTCAAATTATTATGATGATATAATTTGTAACGGGAAAAAAATATTTAATTAGAAAGGCTGTCTTTCAGATCTTTGTACATGACTGTATATCCATATACACACAGTCCCGTATTAAACAGCTGATTTTGTTTGTTTATTCGCTCCAAGCATTATCAGACCCTAGCAGTCGTCTTTCCACATCTCCACCTCCTCCTGCCATCGCAGTTCCACTGTTGGAAATGGGTTTCTCACTCGGACAGATCACGAAAGCTTTGGAAGCAACAGGTAGACACACATACACATAGAAATGTCATGTCTAAATTCAGAATTTCTACTTTTTTCTCATGTTATCATATCAGCTATTCAGATTATGTTCTGTGCTGGTCTGTAGGTGCACGTGGTGAGGCAGATGCTCAGAACATCACTGTGCTTGCGATGTGGATGATCGACCACCCAGGCACGGCAGACTCTGATGAGGCTTCAGACCCCTGCTCCGGTGCGGCAGGAGGTGGTAAGAGCACAGAGAGGAGCTATCTGCGCTCACCGGGTGACATCCCCAATGCTGATGCTGCAGAGATGGAGGAGGGATTCAGTGAGAGGTATGAATATATGGCATGCCATATTGTATTGTTGCATGAGCGTAATTAAACAGTGTGTAGCTTAATTTTTGTCACCCATTTATCATTCTGTTACTTCTTTCTCATTCTAGTCCTGAAGGTCTTGATCAAGATTTGGGCTCTTCCTCTGCCGGCCCCACTCCCAGAGGACGCTCTGCAGCCAACAGGAAACACCGCTTTGACCTGGCTGCACGCACATTATTAGCTCGTGCAGGTATAGGGATCTCCAAAGTCACACGTTTTTTTTTTTTAAATCGACTAGTCAGTGGGTTATCTGAACAACTAGTCAATTAATCGCTTTTATGGAAGTCCTGTATAATGAGGCTGACCCTGAGCAGACATCTGTATCTATTTATCAAAGAATCCTGAAAAAATGTAAAGCAGTTAAGCAGCACAACTGTTTTCAACATTGACAATAATAAGAAATGTTTTTTGAGCATCAAATATATGCATTTTTGAATGATTTCTGAAGGGTAACGTGACACTAAAGACTGGAGTAATGGCTGCTGGAAATTCTTTGTTGTCAATAGAAATTAATTTAATTTTAAAATGTATTAAAATAAAAAAACACTTATTTTAAATTGTAATAATGTTTCACAATATTACAGTTTTTTTCTTTTATGCAGTCTTGGTGAGACTTCAAAATCATTAAAAAAAAAATCTTACTGACAAAATCATAAAAAAAATCTTACTGATACGTTAGTTAGTAAAGTCTGCAGGGGTGTATTCCAGAAAGCACGGTTAACTTACCGTCAGCTAAAGCCTGAACTTTCGGTTGATTAACCCCAAACCTTGCTTACTCGAGGTACGTGGTTCCAAAAACGCGTCCTGGAGTAAGTTCATTCAACTCAGAGTATGTTCCTGGTTAAGACTCAAGACATTCTCAACGGAGTCGCTATGGAAACGGACGCTAAGAAAAAGCCTTGCCATGCTGTTTCTTTCTTCTTCTTTTGTTCAATGGTCATGTAATATGAAGAAATGGTCACTGAACGAATCAGTGAACGAATCTGAACGAATCATTTTGGTGAACGAACTGAAAATGAATTAATCTCTTGAAATAATCAAAATTTCAGTCAGTCAGTAGATCACACGTGCGCTGAAGTGAACTAACCCTGGAACATAACCTGCTCCGGAGCAAGTTATCTTCAGAGAGCAAATTACTATGGTTACTTACATACCCTGAAAGTAACCTCCGATTTTTGAACCGAAAGCTGAGGTTATCTGCTCGCTTATCCTCAAACATACCCGGGTATGTCACATAACCTGCTTTTTGGAATACCCCACAGGACAGTTATTTATATTTTGTTATTTATATATTTTTTTTATAATGAGGAAAAAAAGTTTTACGACATTCAATTTTAACAATCATCAAAACAGTAAATACTCCACAGTAACGTGTTTTTTTTGTGTAGCTGGACTGTACCGCTCAGTGCAGGCACATCGAACTCAAGCACGTCGAGAAGGTTCTGGACTGCAGCAGGAGCCTGGGCCGCTCGGGGCGCTGTATGACTTCAATCTGGATGAAGAGTTGGAGCTCGAATTGGATCAGGAAGCCATGGAGGCCATGTTCACCCAGGAGCTTGCATCCGATTCCGACATTCTGGGAATGTGGATCCCGGAGGTACTGGACTGGCCAACATGGGTGTGTGTGATAGCAGCCTGGGGCTGCCGCTGCTTTACTACTCACCTTTAACCCCTGCAAGGCTGTACACACAAACACACACCTACACATTTGTTCAGTGACACACATATTGTTCTTACATAAAGTTTGCTCACTCACATCCTCATATTGGACACATCTTGGCTCTCTCACTCTCACTAACACCGGTGCATGTTTTGCCAGCACAGTATGGAAGCAGCAGATGCATACTGGAATGCTTCAGCCCTGATCCATGTTCCACTGGCTTTCAAATCTTGATACATGTACGACATACTCTCCAAACTGACCGCAGTTGTCTGGTTTTGTCTCATTTGCTTGTTTGTTAGCATGTGTGTGAGACGGAGGACCGTGATGAGGTGGTGGTGTGTGAGCTGTGTGGGGTCAGCGTGTCCAGCTTCAACCAGCACATGAAGAAGAGTCACCCGGGCTGTGGTCGCAGTGCCAATCGCCAGGGTTACCGCAGCAATGGCTCGTATGTTGACGGCTGGTTTGGAGGGGAGTGTGGAAGTGGAAATCCCTATTATTTGCTCTGTGGCAGCTGCAGAGAGAAATACCTTAACATGAAGAGCAAGATCAAAGGACCACTGCCTGAGAGGTGAGAATTAGTGTCGGGCGATATGCTCCATAGTCATATCGCCCTATTGTCAGCCTGATAGATCGCCGACACACGATATTATCGTGCTAATTTAATTTAGTTATTAGCCGGAGAGTGAACCAACTATGGCTAAAAGCAGCCTAATGTTAGTGTAATCTATTAACTACTCATTATATCTTTTTAGTCAAGTAGCATATGGATGTCATGTCACAAATTAGTTTTAATATGACTGAATTTGTATTTAACATGATAATTTAATAGAAGCATTATACATTACTAATTATAATGCTTACATTTCCTCAGTTATTCAAACAGCATCTACAGAAAATGAGCAAAGAACATTTACATTATCAAAGAACATCATCACTGAATAAATGAATAAATCTCTTATATTTGCATCACGTACATCTGCACTTTGTTGTTTATGATGAGGGAATATGCGAGAGAGCAGAATTCAGTCAGCAAGCGTGCGCACTCAACAACAAAACTCCGGTGTTTCAGCGATGACTCATCTGAACGCCTCTGATTGGCCAATGCATTCATAAACTCAATGGAATCGTGTGTGATTTGGTTAACACTGTAAAACACGTAAAAAGAAATATGATGGAACAAATAAGCCCCAATATTGATTCGATATTATTTTTATTATCAGGCTAGTAATACTATTAATAATAATGATAATAATAATAATAATCGTCTTGCTATCGTCAAAGGCGATATCTCAGACTGTTGTCTATACACAATACTATCGTCTATCGGCACAACCCGAGTGAGAATGAGAGGTTGCATGTATGTGTTGACATAGCCGAATTCACATGAATCTGACGTTTTTCCACTGATCTCTGTTTTTCAGGTATAAAGGTCAAGCACCAGACCTGTTGGGAAAGCAAGACAGCGTGTATGAAGGTATTAAAAGTGTCCACATACAAAACATACATATAAACCAAAAACATAATGCAGCAAGTAATAAAAACACCAAAACGGCATGTAAAGCTAGGATTATTAACAACCACTGCAGACTGTGTGTTTTGGTCAATGTGTCTGAACACACGGTTTGCCCTGCAGTAGACTGGGACATGTTAGATGTAGATGATGCAGAGCGTCTGACGGGTGAGGAGGAGTTTGAGTTGCTCTCTGCTCCGCTGGGTCTCAGTGAACACAGACCCGTCCCCGAGGCTGTCCATTTTCCAGACACCGACCCTCTTGGAGCCTCTGTTGCCATGGTCACTGCCACCAACAGCATGGAGGAGACACTCTTGCAGATAGGTACAATAACAACACCAATGTGATTGTGTGACCCTGCCACTGTAGTGGTTCAGAGAATGCATCATGGCTTTAAATGCTTGTAATTTTACAGATATTGTTGTTTAAGATTTGTATATGAATGTGTATCTCCGTGTAACTCCGTCTATAGGTTGCCAGAGCTCAGTGGATAAGAGCTCATCAGGTCGCTTGTCTTTGGGGGAGCAGGCGGCAGGTCTGCAGACGTCTGCTGATTGCCTGGTGGCTCTGAAAAGAGTCACTGCAGCTGCACAAGTCCTGTTAGCCAGAACAATGGTCATGAGAGCGCTGTCCCTCCTGTCTGTTAGGTCAGTGTGTTTAGTGATGTGGCTATTTATGTATATAATAATTATTATTATAATATCCTTATTGAGTAGCATTACCAAATAAAAAGTGTAAATTTAGCACTGTAATATATTTAGTAGCACTTTTTACTAAGCCATATTTTTAGGCTTTTTAAAGTTTTATTTAAATTAATATTTTATACAATTATCATACGTGTTTTTGTTAACTCATATTTCTGCTCTTCAGTGGCTCTAGTTGCAGTCTAGCAGCAGGATTGGAGTCTCTGGGCTTGACAGACATTAGGACTCTGGTGCGTCTGATGTGTTTGGCTGCAGCAGGTAGAGCTGGAATTTCCACAGGCCTTACATTAGGCCCTGGATCCACTGAGCGCCCACGAGGGGCTAGCAAGCCAACCAAACCTATTTCTTGTTTGGCGTACCTCAGTACCGCCGTTGGCTGTCTGGCATCGAACAGCCCCAGCGCTGCCAAACTCCTGGTCCAGCTGTGCACTCAGGTATCCAGATGAAAACTCATGAAAAGCTTATCCAATCCAGAGGAAGTTCTTGCCCAGTTTCCTGAGGGGAGTGGCAGAAGAAAACAAACTGGTGACATCGCCCAATTTCGTGGTGACCCAGGCGCTGGTGGCACTACTTGCCGATAAAGGTGCCAGGCTTCGACACGGCTACGACAAGGCTGAGCTGGAAAAAAGAGGTTAGTTGACAATGCCGCCACATTATTTACTTGTTCATGTTTTTTCAGTCATTTATTTTTTGTTTTGTTCAGTTAAATCTCATAAATCTGATTTGATTTGTTTCTTTTGGCAGCAGAGGGGTTGTTAGATGAAGCTTTGTTATGTTGCAGCCTGAAAACCACAGCTTTTGCCACCAATCACCACCATTTTCATTTCTCATATTTTTTTTTCTTGTTGTGTGTGTGTGTGTGTGTGTGTGTGTGTGTGTGTGTGTGTACCCATCTGTGTGTATGTGTGTGTTTATCTCGCTTGCGGCCTGGCTTTGTTCTGCTCAGTCATCGCAGGGTTAATGTCGCCTCTCTATGCCCACCTCTCCTGTGCCCCCCTTGCTGTAGGCCCATTGGAGCTGGCAAATGCGCTGGCGGCGTGCTGCCTCTCATCCCGGCTCTCGTCGCAGCACCGCCAATGGGCAGCGCAGCAGCTGGTGCGCACACTGGCGGCTCACGACCGAGACAACCAGAGCCGCCCGCAGACCTTCGCTGATGTGGCAGGAGACCTGCGGAAGTGGTCCACTTTCAGACTCGAGGCCCACCAGAGCAGGGTATGATTCCCCCAGCGTTGTGTGTTCGCTATGTATAAACAGCACTGGATGGTTTCTGATGCTGAATCATTTGGTATCTTGTAGGTGATCACATGTGGGCGGTGTAGTAAAAAAGGCCTTCTGGCAACTAGTGGGAATGATGGGACGGTCCACATTTGGAACGTGACCAAAAACCTGTACACTCTGCAGCAGACATGTGTCTTTAATAAAGGGTGAGTTCCTCTCTTTCTCCTAATTAGGCTTTTTTCTTCACCCACTGAAATGTGATGTTTATGATGATCTTTGTTTTCAGAGATGACACTTTGGACGAGTGCATGGGTAATCTGGGGTCTCCAGGCGATCCAGACTTGGCTCCAGTGGCTTGGAGTGTCAGTGGGAAGTACTTGGCTGCTGCCATGGACAAAATAGTGAACATTTGGCAAGTCAATGGTGAGTCGCTCACCATCACGATATACACTACTGTTCAAAAGTTTGGCAGGCATTACTCTACATTACATTAGTCTTAATTGTCACGCAATCCTTCAGAAATCATTCTAATATGTTGAATCGGTGCTCAAGAAACATTATTATGAACGTTTCAAGATTCTTTGATGAATGGAAAGTTTGAAAGAACACGTTCAGACATATTGAAAGTATATCGATCAAATATCGATTTGATGGCACTGACACTATCAAATGAGAAATGAGAAGTAAATTGAGCTAAAAAATGCCACTATTGTCTAATAAAAATATTAGCTTCTTTCAACAAAAAAAAAAAACTTGCACTACTTTTGAACAGTAGTGTGTGTTGATGTTTTTGTCTTTACTTTATTTGTCCCTCAAGAGGGAAATTTGTTTTGGGCAATACAGGTAAAACTGCACAACAAAGTACCAACATCAATAATAACAATCACACAGTTGTGTCCCCTGAATCAGAGTTTAACAGCCTTGTAGCCAAAGGAACAAAAGATGGATGTCAGCCAAGATTAGATTAGAAGAGTTTTTTTTTATTATTATTTCTTTATCAGTATTGGTTGATATTAGATATTTAATTGTGATGCTCATTTGTTTTTGTTTTTACATTTAGATTACCTTTGCTTCATCTAATGCACACTTCTTTAAAAACGGCTAAAAAAAAGTGTGTTCCAGCTGCATTATAATGGTGTAATTCCTAAATTCATTTGTAGCAGTTGAAACAACTGATAGTAGTTCTCAGTGTTTTTAATTTATTTAGACAATTAAATAAATTATACACATTTTAATGCCAGTCTTTTTTCGGTCATGACATGAAAATAATTATTGGCTTATAAATACTGAGTTTTAATATTGGTGCATGTTGCGTTTTTTGCACACAAGGTGGGAAGGCCTTACTGGACCTGCAGCCTCATTGGGTGTCATCTTTAGCTTGGCCAGAAGAGGAGGCAGGGTCACTGTGGGGCGGGGAGCCTCGAGAGCTCCTGTTGGTGGGTCGCATGGATGGGACACTGGGACTTCTTGAGGTCCTTGATGATTCTGATATGCAGAGAACTGAACTCCAACACTGCTTCAGGAAAGACGGTACTGACAGTTTTTATGAAACTGTAAACAAGATTACTTTTGGAAACTTTTTCATGTGTGTGTATCCATGTTTGTTGCTCTTCTCTGCAGTGGCTGTGATGCAGATCGCATGGTACAGTGAGAATCGTCCCTTTGCAGTTGGATATGCTGATGGAAGGCTTCTGATTGGCTCTAAGGAGCCTTCAGAGAATGGATCTGTGGTGGTTATTGATGCCCACAAGGTTAGAGTCATCATGATTCATCATAAACTGACACACACATACATAAGCATACAGATGCTGTACTTTCACGCATTCTTGTATGTAATATTTAATGTGTTAAGAAGTAATTTAACATACCTTCATCGGTTCACTGACAGTCAAATCTTTGTTCTCTCTTTGTGTGTTGTGACTATAGGAAAGCATCAGTTCATTGCGCTGGGCTCCTGGTGGGCAAGTGTTGCTAAGCTGTGCTAAAGAGGAGATTGTGCGTTTATGGGCGGGGTCGGGGACAGGTTTGGGTCAAAGCTGGACATGTCTGCAAAGCATCACCCATCCTGCTGTTGTTAATGCTGTTGCCTGGTGCAGCCTGGCCGGTCAGGGACCTAAACCTCTCAACATGTTTGCCACGTATGTCCAGACTGAGAGTACTCTAATGCATGAGAGAACTGATTCCAGTTGTGCTTTATTTAACTAGGGAAAATGATAAACCAGCAGAAATACACTAGCATCCAAATTCTGGGGTCACCTTTTTGAAAGAAGTTTCTTATGCTCACCAAGGCTGCATTTATTTGATCAGAGATACTGTAAAAACAATAATGTTGTGAAATTTTATTATCATTTAAAATAACCGTTTTCTATTTTAATATATTTTAAAATGCAATTTATTCCTGTCATGGCAAAGCTGAATTATCAGCGGCCGTTATTCCAATCTTCAGTGCCACATCACTCTAAAATGTTGATTTGGTGCTCAACAAACATTTTCTTACTGTCGTTGTTAAAAAAAAACAGTTGTGCTGCTTAATATTTGGAAACCCTGCTACTTAGTTTCTGGATTATTTAATGTATAATAAGTTCAAAAGAATAATATTTATTTGAAATAGATATGTTTTGTAACAATGTAAATCATTTCAGTTCAATGTATCTTTGCTGAATAAAAGTTTTCATTTCTTAAAAAAAAAAAAAATCTTACGGACCCCAAACATTTGAACAGTAGTTCAAATAATGTTAGTAAATTTACATTCTGCAATATATATTACTGTCTGCTGGTATATAAACAATATATTTTCTCAGAATAATAGCAATTAATTATTCTTTTTTTTTTCATCTTTTTTCATGAAAAACTGCACTGTGAAGTATGTCCTTAACCTAAATTGATATGATCATAAAAACCATTGAGGGATGTGCACTAAAAATCTTTGTCTCACAGTTGTTGTCAGAGCGGTCTGGTATCTGTGTGGACTGTACCGCAGGACCCTTCATCATACTCGCAGTCCAGCACTGCCTGCCCTGATGCCTGGTGGGAATCAGAATCCAAACTGATGGTAATGTGTCCTTACTTATGAGCAATTAAAATTTTGAATGCTTTGCTATCTGTGCTTCCCTATCAGTTAGTATTTGTGTTTATGTGTGTTATCTCTGTCCAGCTGGACCCCCAGTGGTGTGAAGGAGCAGTGTGTGTGTTCCAGCTGCAGGGTCATTTGACTCCTGTGCGGACAGTAGCGTTCAGTCCAGATGGGCTTGCTCTTGTGTCTGGAGGGGTTGGCGGACTTTTGAACATCTGGTCATTGCGGGTCAGTGTCTACCATGGACGCACACTTCATAAGTGCATACAGGCTAACTTACAATCCTAACAAACAAACTTCAAAGGATTCACTATAGTGTTTTCATGATGATACGCTTGTCTGTATGTTTATACGTGTAGGATGGATCAGTGCTGCAGACGGTAGTTGCTGGATCCGGAGCGATTCACAGCACAGTTTGGATCCCTGACGTAGGTGTAGCTGTTTGCTCCAATCGCTCAAAGGTAAAAGAATCCCGAATGTTTAAATTCTAGTTGATTTTCATTCATTTTGATTAGTTTTTTGTTTCTTAATATCTAGAAAAGATGTTTTTTTTTAACTGTTTTTATTTAACCTGTTTTTAATAAACAAAGCACTTATTGTTGCATAACACTTGTATATCATAATTAAAGGTCCCCTGAAGTGCCTTGAAACACACAGCGTTATTCTATGTGGTGACGTAATTTCAACTGAAACAGGAAGACAGGGCGGGACATAATATGCCGACTCGCGCATGATCCCCTCCGTGCGATCGCGTCTCTGGACCGGAGCCAAAGTCCGGATCAGACTGTGCACTGCCATGGTTCGCGTGACACAACGTGAAACCAGACCTCATTTGCCCCATTCAAATTTACACTGTATTTACTCTAATCTGAATCATTCCCTATCGCCTACATTGTACACTACGTGCCATTCACTGTACAGGAAATACTACAATGTGAACAAGCGACCGATCTCAGCGGCAGCTTCAGCGTCTATTTATAGTGTAGGGGGTGAGCGCTTCGGCTTCTAGAGAGCGTTTGATTGGTCAGAAGATTTGATGAGAAGATGAAGTACGATGTGACGTCAAAAAAAATCATTGAGTCGTTTTGGCGGAAGTGATGAACTAAAAGCTTTGAATGCTTATATCTTCTAAATGCGAATTTTGTCACTGCCTTGGAGCACACTGCCTTATAGATAACCTTAAGACTAACATACTGATACTAACACCACATAAAACTTTAATTTTGATTTCATGGGGACTTTAAATATAAATAATATAGATTAATACAATTTAATTAAAAAAAAACATGACTGTGCCTAACATGAAGTACTGACATTAGCATCAGATCCAAACATTAAAGGATTCCTTCTTAAAATTTAATTAAAAACAAAATTTAAGGAGCAGTTACACTATATTCTGTTTTTTTGCTGGATGTATTAACATACATTAAAGTTATTTTCTTTAAGTATATATATTTCGATTGGTGCCCATTACTGTTGACAATATGCAGAAAAGATGTTACTTAATAAAGAAAATTATTTGTTCTGCAGGATGTGCTGGTTGTTAATAGCTCAGCAGAGTCCATGGCAAACAATCATGTGTTAGCAACTTGCCGCACGGCGCTAAAAAAGCAGGGCGTTGTGGGACTGAACATGGCTCCATGCATGAGAGCCTTCTTGGAGAGACTTCCCATCATGCTTCAGGAGCAGTATGCGTATGAGAAGGTACATACAACTACTAAATTATGATATAATTTTAGCAAATACTGTGCATGTAAAAATGCAAGAAAAAGGGACATCCTGTTGATTATACCTTGTTTGTGTGTTTCAGCCTCATGTGGTGTGTGGAGAGCAGCTCGTCCACAGTCCTTACATGCAGTGTCTGGCGTCTCTGGCGGTGGGTCTGCAGCTGGACGCTCTGCTGTGTCACCCTCCTGTCCCACCTCACCTGGCCCACTGCCCACCCGAGCCTGGCTCTTCCTCCACCCCCTCATCTGGCTCCTGGGCCAACAGTGAGTGGGCGTGGCTTCACTGCTTCTCCACCACCGTCAAAACAGCTGAAGCCCTCGCACGCGGACACACCTTCCCTGAGTCCTTCATCGTCCCGGACCTGGAGCCTGTGGCCAAAGATAAACTGGCACTGCTTATGGTGAGAGAAAGAACATTCAAATATCCTGCTGATTTGATGGTGAAAAACTGTGCTGCTCTTAATGGTGATGGCCTTTTTAAAAATCACACACAGGACAACAGCAAGTGGGTGTCTGGGATGGATGAGCAGATCATGTCATGGGCCACTTCCAGACCAGAGGTGAGAGCAAATACAAGCACTAGAAAACACACACAAATATATTTATTGGAAAATATTATATAATATATAATTGTTTGAAATTCAAAAGGGATATTCAAAGGTTTTTCATTTTGCGTTTTTAAGGACTGGCACCTTGGAGGGAAGTGTGATGTGTTTTTATGGGGCGCTGGCAGTCATGGGCAGCTCGCCGAGGCCGGGCGAAACATTCTGGTGCCATCTCTCACTCCCTCTTTTTCTCAGGCCCAACAGGTATGAGTGTTCAAAAACACACACTTAAAGGGATAGTTCACCTTCAGTTGCTTTAGGTTTGATTTTTTTTTTTTAAATAACATGCTGTCGTAGATATAAAATAAATGAATAGAAATTAGTTTTATTAATTAGTTAATTTTTTTATTGTCAGGTTGTTTGTGGGCAGAACTGCACATTTGTGATCCAGGCTAACGGAACAGTGTCTGCATGTGGAGAGGGCAGTTACGGCCGCCTCGGACAAGGAAATTCAGATGATCTGCACATCCTCACTGTTATATCTGCTCTGCAAGGCATGCTGCAATCACACACAAACTCTGAATGACTTTTAATGTAGTTGTTCCCTGAATGTGTTAACCGCAAGAGTGATGTGTGTTTGTGAAGGCTTTGTGGTGACCCAGCTAGTAACGTCCTGTGGGTCTGATGGCCATTCGATGGCTCTAACTGAGAGTGGTGAGGTGTTCAGCTGGGGAGATGGAGATTACGGAAAACTGGGCCACGGTAACAGTGACAGACAGCGCAGGCCGCGGCAGATAGAGGCGCTGCAGGGAGAAGAAGTGATGCAGGTCAGAAACACTTGTCAAATTCACCCTCACTCCTAAACGCACCCAGATGCCTCTCCAGTTCTCTTCTTCTAAGGTGTGTATGATGAAGTTTAAGTTCATCAGAATATATGTTTGTGTCCAGATGTCATGTGGATTTAAACACTCAGCGGTGGTGACTGCAGACGGAAAGCTCTTCTCCTTTGGTAATGGAGATTATGGCAGACTGGGACTTGGAAACACCTCTAACAAAAAATTACCTGAGAGAGTCAGTGCACTAGAGGGCCACCAGGTTGGCCAGGTAAGAAACTCTAATTCGAAGTCCTCTTATTATTTTTCCCCACTGGAAATTATATATATTTTGTATATTATTATATTTGGTAACACTTTATTTTACGGTGTCCTTGTTACACATTACATATACTTGCTTACATGTACTTAGTTAATTAATGTTACTTAATACCTATGTATAATTGCACTGTAACAAGGACACCTTAAAGTGTAACCTTATATTTTATATTATATATTTGACATTATTATATTACATGTATTAAAAATTAATGAATGAATATCTTTACATTAAGGCATTTCTTTTATCCCCTTTTGCTCATATAAATGCTGTATATTTCCATGTTTAAATTGGACTTTAAATCCAATTCAAATCTCAGATTCTCAGTGTGGACATTTGAACAGCCTCTGCACATACACACAATTTTATCTGATGTTTATTGTGATATGGTTGTGTGTAGGTTGCATGTGGGCTGAATCACACTTTGGCAGTATCAGCTGATGGAATGACCGTCTGGGCGTTTGGAGATGGAGACTATGGCAAACTGGGACTAGGAAACTCTACAGCCAAATCCTCCCCACAGGTATAACTACTGATACGTTAATGTGACAACACCATCACAAGCATGCAGGTAACATTACATGTCATAAACAAAACTCTGTCTTCACTAAATTAAGTCTGTGGGTTTGTTATTTTATAGAAAGTGGATGTTTTGTGTGGAATTGGAATAAAGAAGGTGGCATGTGGTACCCAGTTCTCTGTTGCTCTAACCAAAGATGGAAACATGTACACATTTGGGCAGGGTAAGCCATCTGCAGACATACTCGTCTCAGGGAGATACTTCTATAAACTGTTTACTGAATGTTAAAGCAAGTCCAGTGGTTTTGTTTAATTGTTTTTGCTTTAATGTGACAGATCGCTTAATCGGTCTGCCGGAGGGTCGAGCACGAAATCATAACCGGCCTCAGCAGGTCCCTGCTTTAATGGCCGTGTTTATCGAGGATGTGGCTGTAGGGGCCGAACACACGCTTGTTCTCTCATCAACTGGAGATGTTTATGCCTGGGGGAGCAACTCAGAGGGACAGGTGTGTGATTGTTAGGGGGGTTAATAAGCTAATTATGTTTCTATTTTCCATTGGTTTTATGTATTATCTAAATAATAGCATGGACATTTTTATCAGTTTGTGTTGTTGTATTTTTTATTAGCTGGGCTTGGGCCACACAAACCATGTCAGAGAGCCAACCTTCATCAGTGCTTTACAAGGCAAAAACATCCAGCAGATATCTGCAGGTCGCTGCCACAGCGCAGCATGGTCTGCACTGCCTGTGCTGCCACGTGCTCCAGGTACAGACACATACACACTGGCTTATTTTTGCAACTGTCTCACATTTATTATTATTATTATTTTTTATTTTTTTTAGAGTATAATTATTATTCAGTATTATTGTATATTAGATATAGATTTTTTATTGCTTTCAAGTTGGCTGTTCTATTACTATAGTAATTTAATATTATTGAAAGAATATAATTATTATCCAGTATTATTCTTAGTTCTGTTATATAAGAGATTTCTACAAATCTGTAATAAGGACATCAAAACAAACTACACACTAAAATTGAAAGGTTTTCATTTATGCAAAATCAAGGCTTAAAAAGGCTGTAATTTCATTGAATAAAGATGAGCGCTGCATGTTTCAAAGTATGGGGCTGCTTCTGCTTTATGTACTGCCATTACTGGGGAAACAGCAATATTTCTGCCGTTTCAAAAGCGCCACCTGCTGGCAGAGAATGAATCCGCATTTTCAATCAGCCCGTCTGCTGTTTTTGTTCAGAGTAAATCCACCCATATTTTTACGCAGCAAACACGCAGACACAGTGTTGTAAATGTGAACCTGTGGATTGACAAGAAGCTAATGCTAATTCATTATAAAAATCTAAACAATTAAGATATATTTGTTATTAAATTAATATAATAATTGATTGGTAATAATTGTTTAAATTAATACAATAATTGTTACTTTTCAATCCCTTTTCTTATAAATGGTTTAGAGGCTGAAATGTGAAGTTTATCATTTTATAAAACTCTTTGTTTTTGTGAAACAAATTTCAGTGCAGCGTTTGTGTAAAAAAAAAAAGCATGTAGCTGTGATGAGTTGTTGAGATGGAGTGTTTGTGTGTTCAGGTTCATCAGTGCCTCTGCAGCTGGGCTTGCCCGTGTGTGTGCCTCCTCAGTACAGTGCCCTAAGAGAGGTCAGTATGGAGGCTCTGAGAGCCCGACTGCGCCTGCTCTACCACTTCTCTGACCTCATGTACTCCTCCTGGAGACTGCTGAACCTCAGCCCCAACAACCAGGTATACCAACATGTAATGTTTGCATCATTTTGTCTCTCTACTCTGAGTTTGTTAGGGGAAAAAAACACTGTCTGATTCAATCATGAATCATTTGTGTTTCAGAGCTGCACGTCACGCTATAACGCAGGTACATGGGGTATAGTCCAAGGTCAGCTGAGGCCCTTGCTGGCCCCTAGAGTTTACACACTGCCCATGGTGCGCGCTATCGGGAAAACCATGGTGCAAGGGAAGAACTACGGCCCACAGATCACAGTCAAAAGAATCTCTACACGGTCAGTCATGTTTAGAGTTGCAGCCAGAACACTGGAGACATTCTTTGCCTCCTTTTCATTCAAGTTAGAACATAAGAACTTCTTAAATCATTTTTCCCCCTTTTTTTGTCCTGTTTTCTCAGAGGAAGGAAGTGTAAGCCCATATTTGTGCAGATCGCCAGGCAGGTTGTGAAATTAAATGCATCTGATCTGAGGCTGCCGTCACGAGCCTGGAAAGTCAAACTGGTGGGAGAGGGGGCAGATGATGCCGGAGGGGTGTTTGATGACACAATCACAGAGATGTGCCAGGTAGGGTAATGCTGATGGAGATGTGTGTATAACCCCATTATGGCTCAGGTCTCATTGAATGGCAAGCCTTATAAAAAATGACAAGAGCGTTAAAGTGGTTCATGTTGCTCTGTGTAGGAGCTGGAGACAGGAGTGGTGGATCTTCTCATCCCTTCTCCCAACGCCGCAGCAGAGATGGGCTACAACCGAGACAGGTGAGCACCGACAGACAATTGTCTGAATATTGTATTTCACTAAACTAATAAACTGATCAGGCTTTCTTGATCTTTGTGTGTCTTCAGGTTCTTGCTGAACCCCTCAGCCTGTCTGGAAGAGCACCTGCTGCAGTTCAAATTCTTGGGTATTCTGATGGGAGTGGCCATCCGCACTAAGAAGCCTCTAGACCTGCATCTCGCTCCAATGGTGTGGAAGCAGCTGTGCTGTATTCCTCTCACCCTTGAAGATCTGGAGGAGGTGGACCTGCTTTATGTACAGACTCTCAACAGCATCTTACACCTGGAGGACAGCGGCATTACAGAGCAGAATTTCCATGAGGTGCAGTGGATAATAAAATACTAATTTTTACTCTGTTTTTTCTTAGAGGATAATATAAGGAATCGGATCTTCACCAGGGGGCCTCAACATAGTTCCAGTGGGCCGCAAGATGGTTTACAGTGACATAAAATATGCTTTTAAATAACCAAAAATTTAAAAAAATGTAGGAAAAAAATATCAGATTTATGCTGAACTCATATTTCTTATTTTAATTTGTTCCCTCGACAATGTTTATTTTCAAGAACCAGAATTCCCACAGCCACGTTCCCAAAAATTTGATCTGTAGACTTGGAAAAGTCATGAATATTAAAGCTGCAGTCCGTAAGTTTTTTTCTCTTTATGTGAGAAAAGGCTATAAACGATCCGCCACCTGCAGGATCCTCACATGCGATAGCCTAGTAACCGGGACAACTTTATGTTTACAGACGTGATGTAATGATGCAGTGCCATGCTCAAATTTCCCGTGAAAACCTATCCATACCCATGAAAATTGCTTGGATGTTGGTTGAAGTGCTTGAAAGTGCTTGAAAATGCAGTTGCATTGGATCCATAATAATACGCTTTCTTGATGAATAGTTCATTTTTACATAAAATAAGCGTAGCTCCGCTCGACTCTTCGTGTGTGGCTATAGTGTAATCTGCCGGTCTTTATTGACGCGCCCTCTGATGGAACAGAGCAGAAGATAAAAAACGTGCCATTAGGTTGCCGCTTCAGCCAGCATTGGCTTGAAAACGACAAATACAAATTATGGTTAAAACAAGGACGAAATACTTGAGTAGCCTCCTGTAAAGTCTGTTTTTTTTTTTCTTTTCATGGAAGCCTGCGCTTTCGAGACATATAAAAGCTAAACAAAAAGCCCCTGTTCCGTTAAAATAAATCTTTTAAGACTGTCACGATTAAAGTGAAATGTGAAAATTAATGAAAAGTGTTTATTGTGCCATACGTTTAGATCTGCTCACAATGCATCAAAGATTTCTTTGTGCGCGTTTTTCCCCAGCGTTACAACAAACACACACGTGTTGTGTTGAGCACGTGTATGTAATGGCCATTCAGAGCCATTTAGATTAGTCACCACAGGAAAAATCCGCAAAAAGCTAAAGTTATGTTCAGTTCATGCGCTCACTGAATGCATTCTGCACTCTGGAATACTGTCATCATAAACAACAGTACAAATACGATGTAAACAAGATTAATTTTGTGGTTTAGACAGCGAGATTCAGCGAGCTCGTGCTAGACTAAAATCGCTAGTTACATATGTAACTGTGGTTCTGTGAATTCCGGATGACCGCCAGAGGCGGTGCTAAGCACTAGTGGATAATCGCTGCGCCAGCTAGATAGATCAAGAAAAAAATGCCAACAGAGTCACGTCATGACGTAGACCGATATGCGAAGATATAAACCACAGCAGCTCGATGCTCAGCCTCGGAATGTTTTCTTGCGCATTCCGAATGACGAGGAACTCTGGCGGTCTTCCGTAATTCACAGAACCACAGTTACGTATGTAACTAGCATTCGGTTTCATTCCTCCTGACCGCCAGAGGCGGTGCTAAGCACTAGTGGATGACACGTACCAACACAGTCATGAGGAATGCCACCCACCTGCATCAAGGATGCTCCAGAAGGACTGCAGAACTCACATCATGAGAAGCAGCCACATTGACCTTGTAGAATCATGCAAAGGTACATGGAGCGGACCAGGTAGCAGCTGCACAGACCTCCGCCAAGGAAACTCCTCGTAAAGCGGCCCAAGATGAAGAGACAGCCCTAGTAGAGTGACAAGTAACACCCATTGGTAAAGGTTGGTTAGAATGACTATACGCTAGCTTTATCACCTCGACAATCCAGCGTGCTAGTCTTTGCTTAGACAAAGGAGCACCCTTGCGTACCTCACCATACCAGACAAATAACTGATCTGTCTGTCTGAAAGAAGCAGTAGACTTAACATAGCACCTTAAAGCTCGTACAGGACACAGCAGATGAGACCTCCCCCCGACTGCATCAGAGGGAGAAAGGGGAGATTGAAAAGCAGCCAGATAAATAGACTGGTTTACAAATTGAGGTGACAAGACCTTAGGAAGGAAGGCCAGATTAGGCCGAAGAATGACCCCAGAACCCTCTGGCAACCAGCACGATTCACTCACTGACAGAGCATGAAGCTCACCAACGCGTTTAGCGGAAGCAATGGCTAACAGAAAAGACACTTTCAAGGACAGCCACTTAATATCCACCACATCCAATGGCTCAAACTGTGGTGTACAAAGAAACTCCCTAAAACAAGCGGCAAGTCCCAAACAGGAAAAGGAGCTGAACGAACAGGCTTTAAATGCCTTGCTCCGTTCAGAAAGCTACATACAAGGTCGTGAGACCCCAAGGATGCACCATCGACCGGGGCATGATAAGTAGAGATGGCAGCAACATAAACTTTTACGGTAGAAACCGCCTTATTGTCATCTAAGAGATGTTGCAAAAAACTCTACACTTTTGGCACAGTACAATGAACTGGGTCAAGTCCTTGTTCCCCACACCAAGATGAAAAAATCCTCCAATGAGCAGCATAAAGCTGTCGTGTTGAAGGAGCCCTAGCGTTACCAATAGTGTTCAGAACTGCTGGCTCACAATCAGTTAACTGAGAAGTGGACCCACTGGCCAAACCTAAAGCTGAAGACGAGCTGGATCCGGGTGCCAAACACGGCCATTCAGCTGAGAAAGGAGGTCCTGTCTGATGGGAATCTGCCACGGCTCGCCCTGTAACAGACTGAGAAGAAGAGGAAACCACGGCCTGGCTGGCCAACGAGGTGCCACTAAAAGCACCCTGTGTTTAGACAGAAATATTCGGTGTAGGGTCTCCCATAGAAGTGGAAAAGGAGGGAACGCATACAATAGGCAGTTCGGCCACTCGTGAGCGAACGCGCCCTGTCCCAATGGGCTGGGATGCCTCTGCCCTCGCAAACCACCAACGGCAATGCGTGGTTAGCTCCGAGGCAAATAGATCGACCTCTGCCTTGCCGAACTGTTGCCAAATCAGTTGCACCACATCCGGGTGAAGCCTCCATTCGCCCGGAAGCGGTAGATCCCTGGACAGAGCATCTGCCACTTGATTGTCTGATCCTGGAAGATAAACTGCCTTTAATGAAGCCAGTCAGCCTTGAGACCATCTGAGGATTTTGCGAGTTAGTTGTAAAGACGCAAAAGACCTGGTGCCGACCTGGTGATTCAAATGAAAGACTGTTGACGTGTTGTCGGATCGGATCAGACAAGTACATGGTGGCCTAACAGATTTGGTAAGAAGTGTTGTAGCGCTAGATACATTGCCTTCAGTTCCAGAACATTGATATGTTATAAGGCCGCCTTTGTTAACCAGCGGCCACCAATCCCCCTCTGGTTCCATGTTGCCCCTCATCCTGTTAGTGAAGCATCAGTTGTGATCACTTCCCAATGAGAAGGCACCACTCTTAGTGGCACTCCAGCCCTCAGAAATGTTACCTGTTTCCAGGGTTTCAGTGCTCTGACACAAGCAGAAGAAACAACAATCATGCGATGGCGACGTCTCGTTAAGACTAGCCCTAAGCCAGGGGTGCCCAAACTCGGTCCTGGAGGGCCGATGTCTTGCAGAGTTTAGCTACAACCCTAATCAAACACACCTGAAGCAGCTAATCAAGGTCTTACTAGGCATACTAGAAACTTCCAGGCAGGTGTGTTGAGGCAAGCTGGAGCTAAACTCTGCAGGACACCGGCCCTCCAGGACCAAGTTTGGGCACCCCTGCCCTAAGCTGTTGCTCCACCTCTGAAGAGGCCTGAGGTGAAGCAACCCTAATGGAATCACGGATGTGGCGGCAGCTAACATCCCCATCAGTTGTAAAAGGACACCATAAGGTATCCTTGCCCCCAGACGGAAACAAGTCAACAACTGAAAAATACTGACTGTTCGAGTGTGAGACAGTGTGGCAGACATTGCGACAGAATTGAGCGTTGTCCCTATGAAGGTTATGGTCTGCTCCGGAACCAAATTACTTTTTGTTTCTTTCACAGTAAGGCCTAGCTTCTGTATATGATCCAGAATAATCTTGGTATCGCTTAGCGTGTGCACTTTCGTTGGGGCACAGAGCAGCCAATCGTCCAAATAAGGCAGAATCCTCATGCCCTTGGACCAAAGAGGAGACAGAGCCGCATTCATGCATCTCGTGAAAACAAGCGGAGCTAGAGACAGCCCGAATGGCAGGACTCTGAACTGATAGACTTGACCCTGTCTATACTATTAATATACTTGTTTGTCATACTATTAAAATAACCAATGTGAAGAATGTCATGAATATATCATGTCGTTTCCCCCACACAAAAATGTAATTGACATTAATTGTCATTGTCACATAAACTTATCAAATTTAAGTACATAAAAAGACTTAAATGCCTTAAACGGCACAAGAAAATACTTTATTATAATTTCAAGAGGTCTAAAACTTGAGGACGGAAAGACAAGAATCATGATGGCTTAATGTGACGATTAACTTCATAAGGGTATGATTTCATTGAATAAACAAACAAAACAAAGTCAAAACTCGCCGCGGGTGTTTTGAAATGAAAGTATCTCTGAAGAGAACCTCCTGCCCTCAGAAAAGTTTTGATGGCATTTTCATTTAATCTTGCCTACGTATAATGTCTGATAATGTAGCGTTAATGAGCGCAGTACTGCTTTATGTACAGTCGTTACCGGGGAAATTATTTGCCTGCTGGCAATTTGCTGTTTTTGTTCAGAACAAATAAAAGGTGCCTTCAAAAATCCAAACGATTATCAAAGCAAGATGTGTGTGTGTGTGTGTGTGTGTGTGTGTGTGTGTGTTAAAGTAAGATAATAATTTATACTTTTGACTAATCCCTTTTCTTAAAAATAGTTTAAAGACTGAAATGTGAGGTTTATCACCATTTAAAACTTTTTGTATTCTTTTTGTATTTCAGGTCTTAAAAAGCCTTACATTTTATTTTAAAAATCCTGCAGATACCCTGTAAATTCTTTTTTACAATTTTGAAATTTATATTCTGTATGTTGGCTATTTATATTAGGCAATGCAATCCAGACAGGTGGTTTTTAATAGCACAATAACTGATCTGATTTAAAGTGAAGAACTAGAAGTATGTATGTAAACATGTATTTTACCACAGTTGTAAAGTGCTGGAAAAGCTTGAAAT
>NW_015555773.1:779707-784442 GCF_001515605.1 Sinocyclocheilus anshuiensis | reverse complement strand
AAATCCTGCAGATACCCTGTAAATTCTTTCTTTTTTTACATTTTGTAATTTATATACTGTATGTTGGCTATTTATATTAGGCAATGCAATCCAGACAGGTGGTTTTTAATAGCACAATAACTGATCTGATTTAAAGTGAAGAACTAGAAGTATGTATGTAAACATGTATTTTACCACAGTTGTAAAGTGCTGGAAAAGCTTGAAAATGCACCTTGAAAGTGCTTGAATTGTACTTTGGAAAAGGTGTAAGAACCCTGATTTAAAATCCCTTTAACCATAAATGGCTAGGAAAGTCATACATTAATTGGTAATTAAGTATCAAGAACATGGTTATTAAAACTTGCACAATTACAGACTTGAATTATTTTTATTTAAATAAATATTATTATTATTATTATTATTACTACTACTATTATTATACATATAATATTTATATAAATATTTAAGTATTAAATTAATTTATGATTAATTTCCTAGTTTCTATAAATAAAAGAGGTTGAAAATGAGCAGAAGTAACTTGGGGGATTTCAAATGTTAAAATGTCTACTTAAAACATGGACTCATAGGAAGTTCTTTTTTAATTGGTTTAATTTCTTTGACTTTATTACTTAGTGTATATTTCTTTGTTCATTTGTTTTTCTTTTTTTTTATATATGTAGATGATTCCACTGGACTCATTTGTTGGCCAAAGTGCTGATGGGAAAATGGTTCCCATCATCCCCGGAGGAAACAGCATACCGCTGACCTTTTCCAATAGGAAGGAGTATGTAGAGTGTGCCATTGAGTATCGCCTGCATGAAATGGATCGCCAGGTGTGTTCAGCTCAACTCTCATTTGTGTCTAAATCACTGTATCCTTTCTTTGAATATGCAGGAGTGTATCCACACCTAGATAATGACTTGTCATCTCATCCTGTTATTCATCTCTTCTGTTGCGTTCCCCTCTGAACGCGCGTTAGGTGGCGGCGGTGCGTGAGGGCATGTCCTGGATCGTGCCTGTTCCCTTGCTCTCCTTACTAACAGCACGGCAGCTGGAGCAGATGGTCTGCGGGCTGCCGGAGATCAGCGTGGAGGTTCTGAAGAAGGTGGTCCGCTACAGGGAGGTGGACGAACAGCAACAGCTGGTGCAGTGGTTCTGGCAGACGCTGGAGGAATTCTCCAATGAGGAGAGAGTCCTCTTCATGCGCTTCGTCTCGGGACGCTCCCGTCTGCCAGCTAACACTGCTGACATATCCCAAAGGTTCCAGATCATGAAGGTGGATCGGGTAAGAATATGTCTGTTTTTATGAATGGACATTTATAGCCAGTGGAAAAGCGGCTAATGTGTGTTTATATACTAACATGTGTTTTTACTCTGTTTTTCAGCCGTATGATAGTCTTCCCACCTCTCAGACGTGCTTCTTCCAGCTCCGCCTCCCACCTTACTCTAGCCAGTCGGTCATGGCGGAGCGGCTGCGTTATGCTATTAATAACTGCCGTTCTATCGACATGGACAACTACATGCTCTCCCGCAATGTGGACAACGCAGAGGGGTCGGACACAGATTACTGACCCCCCTGCATGCACACGTAAACACAGTCTGTGTAGGACTCAGTTTAGTATTCGGTGCAGGCTTTTATGATTTTTCTGATTACCGATGTTTTCACATATACATCTTAAACACAGAAGTGTTTTTCTTTCTCTTTTGGTTTCTTAGCAATTAAACTGAACTTGGGTGGGCCGCACAATCTGTTTACACACTCGCACATGTGTTGATGTATATTCCTTCTTTTTACTTTGAAGCGTAGTCTTTCTCCACTATTCATTCTTTTTTGGCTCTCTTTTTTTCAGGATATTCTGCATGAAAGTGTTTTATTTCAAAAAAAAAAAATGTATAGAATGACAAAAAAAGAAAAGAATTGTACATTGTGTATAATGCTTCATTAAGAGATTGGTTTACATGAGTATCTGTATTTATTTGAATTTTTTGAACCGCCTACACCAGGTTTCTTATGTCAGATGCAATAAATGTTTGAATCTGAAACAGCATTTTTGTTGCATTTTTGGTCACAAATTCAAAAGCACAAAATGACCTGGAAAAAAAAAAAAAGCCAAAGTTTAGGTTTAAGATTATTTTTTAATTATTACTTTTATTCCACACACTTTAAATTGAATGTAACAGTAGAGACATTTATAATGGGATTGTAAATGTTTCTTGAGCAATAAATCATATTTCATAATTCTTTCTGAAGGATCCTGCAACACTGACTGCTGAAAATTCAGCTTTTCCATCAAAGGACTAATGAAAGTTTAAAATATATTAAAATAAAGTTGATTGTAACATTTCTCAGTATTGCTGCTTTTATTCTCTCTATATAGTTGTTTTTTTCCTGCTGCTTATTTGAAAATATTTTCATTTTGTAAATACATTTACATACTGCCCTAGTGTGCAGTGCGCCGACATGTAATGCCATTGAGTTTTGGGCGTCCCGAGTTCAAATCCCGGCTCAAGGACCTTTCCCAATCCCACCCTCTCGCTCTCCCCCACTTCACTTCCTGTCTGCTCTACACTCACCTATCCTAATAAAGGCAAAAATTCCCCAAAATAAATCTTTAAAAAAAAAATGTAGAAAAGGCAATTACAATGCATTCGCGTTTAAGCTACTTTATTGTGAATGAAAATTTCATACACCTTACAAAGGAAACTAAAAGCATACGAGTCCAATAAAAGTGACATCTAAGACGGATACCACTGGGGTCAGTGGTCACCTATGTGTTTAAAATCATCCAGAGCTTCCTGTAGCATAGATTCAGAGATTAGTGGTTTTATTGAAGAGTGGCCACTGCATTCATCAATCAAGCCCAAGCAGTTTAAATATTTCCCACTGGGAAAATTAAACTGTTACCCTAGGGAGAGTTGAGGAGGATCTTTTAAAAGACAAGCTTACAGACACATGAATTCAAACAAAAACGTTACTCTCCAGGGTTTGATCGCCAGATAATTAAAGATCTGTTGTAAAACTGATGACAGGATAGTGGCGGATCATTTGAGCCTAATTGACCATCTAAACATAAAATACAGGGCGAAAAGCCCGACAAGGGGAGAGTAAACAATTTAAGGCCAAACCTATACAAGACCTCATTTAAAGGCACAATATGTAAGATTTTATTATTAAAATACCCAAAAACCACTAGAACAGTGTTATATATTGAACATGATTTCTGCCCGAGTCCCGTCGAATTGCATCGGCTGTGGGGATGAAGAAGACAACTCCCATGATTCCACACTCAGTCACGGAGTCATCAAACTACGCCTTTGTCTATTTGTTTATTTTGAATACGCGCCCTCTAGCGGCGAAAATTACATATTGTGCCTTTAAAACCTGCTACAAAGGAGAAAATCACATATGAAAGCAGCTCAAGACAATTCTTTAGTATAAAACACACGCGCTCTCTTTGACATGGTTTCAGTGTCTCTTTCACACAGAATATGAGGAACAGAACAGAAAACAGAAGAGGAGGTAATTACAGAAAGTGCAAGATCTGCAGACATAAAATTCCTGTTACTCAGCATCCATTCTTATGCAGACTACCCAGACCACAGGCCTCCCAGAGTCCAGGGCTGCTGGCCGTGTCGTCGGCCTCCTGGCACAATGATCCGGTCTTTGGAGAAAGTCCTGTTTGTAGCTGATGGGTTATCTTGGCCTGTGATTGGCCAGCAAGAAGTCTTTATCTTTACAGGTGAGGCAGAGTTTGAGGTTCCTCAAAGATCCTCCAGCACACAAGTACGCCCAGGCCGCCATGACAGACAGTATGATGTAGGTCGGGACCAGACTGCCTTGATAGTGTGGATTCACAAATGTCTGTGTGGAAAAAAGTACCAATACAAAGATGAAAAATCTGTCTCTCACATGATGCACTTGTGATCAGAGTGAGTCAGCTGCTTGTGTCTACTGCTCTTCTCTGAGTAACGATTACCGTTCGTGAGGGAACTGCGTTGATGAAAATAATTAAATTGAATGCAAAATTAAGATGAATAAATGTGCCACAATCATAATCAAAATAACACTAAAATCACAATATAGCTTTGCACAGTAAATGCTGCTTCTGAAGAAATCCATCTCTGTACATGCAGTGAGTTTAATGTGAATTTTGGGATACAATGTTTGCACAATTTCCAACATTTCTGTGTATAAAAGTTCACTAGTATTCTGCCAAAATAAAAGCCTGAAGTTTTGAAAGTGAAGAATTTCATATTATTCTGAAATATTAAATATTAATATTGTTCATATATATAATATTATTAACTAATAGTATTATATATTAACTTGCATAATTACATTACATAATTAAATATACATGATATATAATTTAATTATCAAACAATTATTATTTTTTTACTTTACAGGACAACTGTAATTTAAAACAGAAATATAATTATATCTTCATTTTTGTAAATGGAGTTAAAAATATAATATAATAATAATAATAATAATAATAATAATACAGTAACACTTTACAATGACTATAATAATAATTTTATTGTTAAATTTTGTAAATTTATCATAATTGTTGTAATTGTAAATATAGTAATTTCTAATCTCAACTAATCACTTCTTTTTTTTTTCTCTGTATACTCAATTAATCTCATGAAGTAATTTTCAAAGCATGATTACATGATTGTTTACTTAAATTAAATATTATTATAGAGGATATTCAAGTATATACATATTTATCATTTTTAAATTTAAAAAAAA
>NW_015555773.1:756381-779652 GCF_001515605.1 Sinocyclocheilus anshuiensis | reverse complement strand
AAACTTTAAAGGCTGAACGAATGACTGACAGCCACAGCGGAGAAAAGAGTTTGTGTGAACTTTAATGTAAGGACTTAAATATTCATATGTAGCTCACATTAAGCTATGGTATGGCTTCAGAAGTAACACAGAATAATTCGCACAATTGAAAAAATAAAATAAAATCTCGGATTTGGATCGGCCCTCTCCGACCGATACCCGATCCTAGAAAAATGGCACTATCGGAGCCGATACCCGATATGAATATCGGATCGGCGCATCCCTATTTTCTACAGGAGGAAAACGCTTAACGAGAGACTTTGCGCATGCGTTCATATTCTGCTGTGCTGTGGCCACGGATTTGCGGGTCTTGTCTTTTTCTTGCAGGACCCTGTATGTTATAGTACTAAATTAGTTTTAATCATTAAATCACCACCACAGCTTCTCGTCTCCATTGGCAACACGCACTATTTGTGTCGATTGCAAGTGACGTCGCAGGTATCGGAGAGTGCAAGTGGCGATTGCAAGTGACATTGTCATTTAGTTTCTTTTGTCTTGTCTTCACCACCTGGCTATACTGTTGTAAAATGTTGAGAGATTCAAACAAAAAGTAATCAATAAATAGAACAAAATAAAAAATAAAAACGACTGCAAGTGATGTCAATTGCGGAAGCGCAAGTGTCTGAGAATGCAAGTCTGAGAGTGCAAGTGCAAGTCTGCAGCCAGACCCTTCTCGTTTATTGGACTACTTGAAGAAGCATGTGATGGATGTTTACCATAAGCTAGCTGCCGCATGGAGATGGGCATGGTGTCCTCCTGACTGAGCGCCAACAGGCCTTCATTTGCTTTCCTGGGAGAGATACAATAACAGACGTTAACAACAACCCTCCAACACAACACCAACACTGAACGCCAATGTGATTCACCAACGGGATATTTTAGTTATTTAAAGACCCCATGGAATCTGAAGAGGGATTGTTTAATAATGTTTTCTGTCTTGTGTTGAGTGTTTCCTAGTGAAACAGGAAGATTGGGTGAGACAGCGCAACAGTTTGTGTTTTTTTTTACAGAAATTAAAACTTTTGACTGACAGAAATACTTTGTAACATTATAAATGTCTTGACTATTTCAAATAAATTCTGTTCTTTTGAGATTTCTAATCATCAAAGAATCCTGAAAAACAAAATAATGTATCACGGTTTCCACAAAAATCTTAAGCAGCACAACTGTTTTCAACACTGATGATAATAATAAATGTTTCTTGAGCACCAAATCAGCATATCAGAATGATTTCTGAAGAATCACGTGTCACTAAAGACTGGAGTAATGGCTGCTGAAAATTCAGCACATTTCAAATGTGTTTATCTAAAAGTGAAGTGTAGGTTCAAGTAGTGTTGTCACGGTAACAAAATTTCAGTATTCGGTACCGATACCAGTGAAAATCCACGGTTCTCGGTACCAATTTCGGTACCAAAGCAAAACACAAAAACATGCTAATTGAACAACATTTTTATTAATAACGTTAAACAAAAATTAAATGTACAAAACCAATGCCATTCTTTATACTTATTTAAAAGTGTTTCACGTTTTCCCACAAGTAATAAAAGTAAGAAAAAAGTAAACAAGTTTCACCCAAAAGTTTAGTCATAGTTCTGCTGCCACTGAAAAACATCTGTAAACTGTTGTCTGTTTTAGGGTTTGCTGGTGTGTTTCAGGATCTTCCTCAGTCTTCACCTGTAAAAGCAAAATATAATATACTGGTACCGTAACGTTTTCATTTTTTTAGTACCGACTTGGTACCAAAATACCGGGTCTTTTGACAACACTAGGTTCAAGTGTAAACTAGCATTCACATGACCTCAAAGCTAACACACAAAATACAGCCCTGCCACTGTTTAGTGTTATATTAATGCAGTCAATGCTCAAGAACACGATATTCCATTATATTTAGATTTATTGATTATGTGGCTCCTTTCAAACACAGAAAATGAACAGTTAATTCTTACTTCAGCAATCTGTAGTAACCATATCTGAAAGCCTCCTGAAGCAGCACAGAGAGCACAACCCCGAAGATGAGCAGCCCTCTCTGCTGAGCTGCACTGTTCTTGTTGCTGATCTGAACTGTGATGAACCACACAAGAGAGGACAGCAACAAAGACACCAGCCAGAAGAAAGCCCTGAAACAAACACAATCATGTTACAAATACTGTCACATATTTAAAAAAAAAAAAAACTGCTCAAAAATTCCCAGTCACCAAAACGTGCTTCCCTCCCCATTCCATTGCTTGCTAGTGCTCTTAAAGGAGTAGCTCGCTCAAAAAAAAAAAAAATCCACCCTCTTGTTCAAAATCTACACTACTGTCAAACGATTGAGGTCGGTAAGATTTTTGTTTTTAAACAAGTCTTACCAAGGCTGCATTGATTTGATCAAAAATACATTGAGAAATATTATTACAATTTAAAACAAATAATTTCTCTAAATACATTTTACAACCGCAAGCTGATTTTTTCAGCAGCCATTAGACTAGTGTTTAGTGTCATATGATCTTCAGAAATCATTCTTCATTGTGCCGTTTCATATTTTTGTGGAAACTATTTTTTTATGAATATAAACTTTAAAAGAACGTCATGTAAAAGTCTTACCCTCACTTTTAATCAGTTTAATGCATTCTTGCTGAACACAATTATTAAAGAAATCTTACTGACCCCAAACTATTCGTTTAAATATCTTTCAATTTCCAAACTTCTCTTTGCATTTAAAGTTGTATCTTGTAATGATATTTCTAAGCCTCAGATCCTAGTGATTTGTGTAAACAAGCAGCAGATTTGAAGGCAGTTCTGAGCCCAGATACAGTGATGTATCCATAGACTATATAAAAACAGGCTGTATCACACTGAACCGCACTCACACCGGGGGATGAGGGAAGCCCATCTGCCCAGAAACCTACCCTGCTATGAGGAAGATCACGCGCAGCGGGTCCCTGGCGATTGTAAACATGAACAAAGCGACTGCTGGCCCGAAAGCGATGAACGTACAGCCGAAAAACACCGCCACTGTCATGATGGAGCTCGGCTAACCTGCTAATTCACTCAAATGACTGCCGCTTCACACGGTTAAGTGCCCTCAGAGGCTATCAACACACTTCATCCATGAGTCTACGGCTTTTAATCGCTTCGTATAAGCACCATATACCAAGAGTTAACGAGGCGTTTATTGTGCCAGTTTTCTTCGAAATAGGTTGACTGGGTTCAGCTCTGCGCTCCAAACAGTCCAGCACAACGTCTAAGGTTAACCTACTTCCGGTTCCTTGTCATGTGACCCGATGTGTTTGGGATCAGTTTTCTTACCTCACCCACTGAATTCCTTTTCTTTCCCGCATTATTTAACCCTGCTATTGTCCTACGAACTTCACCCAAACCTATTTTAAATGCATGAATTCTTGTTTACAGTACAACATATCTAAATATCCACATTAGACACATAAAAAAAAGATGTTCTAAAAAGATTAATATGGTCAAATTAGCACAATAAAAAAAATGTCTCTTTTCCTGGTTAATTTCATTTTTGGCATTACAACACCAAATCATGAACAGTGTTTCATACACACTCACATTAAAGCAAATGTTAATTCATTTTAATAAGTTATTGCAAATGTTCCAAAGTCATTCTTTATATTTGTATTCATATACTTCAATATTCATTCCATATAACACATTTAAATAAATCTACTTTTCTTGTCTAAACCTACGCAATATAATAAATATATAAACAAAAATCCTCCAACACATTTTCTTAATCACACACGCACAAGCACACACAACATATAAAACTGAGCAGTAACAGCAATATAAGCATAAGGCACTGTGGTGTGACATTTTCTTCTAAAACATGTAGCTGCTACTCTTCCCCAGTTTCAAGTATCATACGGTTTATCATTCATCAATCAAATATATAAACACATTTTGTCAAGACAATGATATTCCAAATGATGAAGACCATGACGTAAATTAAAACTTGTGCATCAGCTCCATAACAGCTATAGATGTGCTCTGGCCAAAGATAAAAGCTCCAGTAAGGACAGTCACCACACCCCACCCTGTCAAGAGAGCTCTGGAAGGAACAAACTAAATAAATTAAAGAAGATGTGTGTAAAAGGGAGAAAGTATTGTTGAAAGTAATATCATGTATTTTTAGACACACTATAAATATAAGAAAACGGCTAGAATAAGAGACCAGATGAAAGTCAGGAAATTAAAATGACTTGACTTGGCTCTCTTTAAACATACATAAGATGTTACACACCTGATCCTGTGATTTATAGGCTCTGTCTGCATTGCAAAAAATGAGACACAGCCCTACCAACAAAAAAAAAAAAACAGTTTGGTCAATATTATCTCACAGTCTGTTTGAATGTATATGTATGTACACTATCATTCAAAAGCTTCTTTTTCCCCCAAATAAATTAATACTTTTATTTAGCAAGGATGCATTAAATTAATTAAAATTGAATACTTTTACATTGTTACAAAAGATGTATATTTCAAATAAATGCTGTACTTTTAAACTTTCTATTTATCAAAGAATTCTGACAAAATGTTTCATAGCTTTCACAATAACATTAGGCAGCACAACTGTTTTCAACTGCAATAATAATAATATGAAATGTTTCTTGAGCACCAAATCAGCATATACGAATGATTTCATATAAGATGATGGATCATATGACGCTGAAGACTAGATTAACGGATGCTGAATATACAGCTTTTGCCATCGCAGGAATAAGAGTTGAATTGTATTAATATTCCATAATATTACCGTTTTTACTGTATTTTTGATCAAATAAATGCAGCCTTGGTGAGCACAAGTATTAATAAATCTTACCAACCCAAAACTTTTGAACGGTAGAGTATGTATGCATGCTTAATGTGTGTTGGTGAGATTGTAATTGTTTAATTGAGTGTCTCACCAGGAAAAATAAATATAAAGAAAGCGCTAATTCCCCCGATTACGCTGATGACCTCACTCATGTCTGGTATGTAGATGGCGATGAGGAGAGTCACAGTGATCCAGAGAATTGTTAGAATCAGACGGCACCGACTCTCAAACACAGATGTAATTATGGCCCGTCGTTCCCAAAAGCGCAATATTTGAGTTAGAATCACTGACCTGTGAACAAGACGCAATCATTGACACATGAGTGTGTGTACACAGTGTGTGTGTAGGGAGCTATATGCATATTTATTTGTGGTTTACGGTACCTTCCCAGCAGCAGTATTATAGGATAGATGGTGACGATCGAAATCCCAAACAGCAGCCTAGCAATAATCATCACTACATCATTTCCAGGATATGACATCAGGATATCTGATGCTACTTCTCGCCCAAATGTAAGAAAACCAAACACACCTGCCATATTGCAACAAAGTGTCAGTCTCTTATTTAAAACTTAAAAACTTACAGGAAAATATTTATAATAATAACACTATAGATTGAGCTCTACAAATATGACTCACCTGTGAGAGTATAAATAATCAGGCAGAAAATCATAGAAGTGACTGAGATGAAAACCCAGTGTGTAATCTTTTTGTTTTCCATGCTGCTGTATATAGCAATACAAGCTTCATGACACTGTAATATAAATAAAGATTACAATTTATGAGCTTTCAGCAATCACAATGGTCAAAAGTACAACAAGAAATCTGCAAATAGTGCACCATTGATTTAAAGAAATAATAATTTTATCTCTGCACAGAAATAATATCTGCATACTGATTGTTATCTAATAATTTTTTAGAGAATCTGACCTGGAAACCAAAACAGATAGTAGGGACCACACTGAACATAGAGGCCCATGAGTCCAATCTGTTACAAATAACCCAAACAAACCACTGATATTAAACTCTTATGAATAATATATACATGAACTCAACTTTATGGAAAACATGTTCTTTACATATAACTCACCCTTGACTGTGCTCTGGTGTGAGGTCTGCTGTGTGCTAATCTTTTAGATAATATTTTACGATAATAGCTACACTCAGGTTTGTAGCAGCCAGAGTTCCCAATACACTGGACACAAAGCATTAAACACAAAGAAACATTAAGAGTTAATGATGGATACAGCAGGTTAAAGTGGGACAGTGGTGGGAGATTGAGGGAAATATGTAGTACTTTTCACTAGACATTAAAAAGGCTAGAAGGTGGTATAAAAAAAGATTTAGGGAGTAGCAGATATATGTGTCAGCTTTTAACACACCTGGTGTATTTCTGGATGCCGATCTCTTTGGGTACAGAGAGTGGAAGGATGATAATGAGGCACATGACAAAGAGTGCAAAACGGTGATCTGTGTACCAGTGATATGGCATCTCTCCTTCTGTATTTCCCGTCACTGTCTCATACAGAGACAGACACACTGAAACACACAGACACTTATGTTCAAAAGGGTAAAAGATACTTTTGTGTCTTTGTCATGTGTATATATACACATTCACCTGTTACAGTTACTCACACTGAAACATGATGACTCATACGGAAAAACACAAAGCACACACAACTTACGCTTATTAGAGGAAAATGTTTGATTGCTTTAAGCCTCAAAATCTTCATATTCTTGTTCAGCTGTATCCTCATAAGCACTGCTTTATAAGGCTTTATGTGGGCTGCTTTTACTAAAAGTTCCTTGCAGATTATAGTTTCCTTTAAAAAACCTACCATCTTTCAATTAAAAACAGTTTTTGCTGCTTAATATTTTTTGTGGAAATTGTGATACACTACCATTCAAAAGTTTGGGATAAGTAAGATTAAAAAAAAGAATAAATAAATAAAATAAATAATTTTATTCAGCAAGGGCACACTAAATTGATCAAAGTATCAATAAAGACATTTATAATGTTACAATAGTTTTCTATTTTAAATAAATGCCATTCATTAAACTTTCTATTCCTCAGAGAATACTGACAAAAAGTATTACTAAAACGGTTTTTAACATAAGAACTATTACAGAGCCCAAATCAGCATATTAGAATGATCATGTAACACTGACTGGAGTAATGACTGCTGAAATTTCAGCTTTGCCATTACAGGAATAAATTACATTTTAAAACATATTAAAATAAAAAGCAGTTATTTTAAACTGTAATAATATTTTACAGTATTACCGTTTTACTGTATTTTGATCACAAATGTAGCCTTACCGAATATAAGAGATTTCTCTTCAAAATCATTAAAAAAATCTTAATCAAAACTTTTGACCAGCAGGCTACTGAATGTAATAATATCTCAAAGGATGGTTTGAAATATCACACAAATGCTTGTACAGCAAGATCAACAAGTTTTCAGTGGTTTAAGATCATCTTTACAAAAGTAATATGAAAAAATAAATACATAAATAAAATAATTTGGAAAAGAAAAGAAATAAACCAGCCTAAGTTTGTTTGGTCACTCAGCCGGTTTAGCTGGATGGCCAACTGAATCAGAATCAGAATCAGAATGAGCTTTATTGCCAGGTATGTTTACACATACGAGGAATTTGTTTTCGTGACAGAAGCTTCCACAGTGTAACAGAATGACAGTGACACAACAAAAAAACACAGATAATAAAAAATAAAAATAAATAAAAAATAAAAAATAGAACTTATTAGAGATAAGTAAATAAGGAATAAAAATATACAAATCGACAATTGTATGTACAGGTATATAACAATAGACAGTTGTATGTACAGGTATATTATGTGCAAATTGAAATGTAGACTGAGTATGTGTGTTAGATAAATAAGTGTATGAGTGTATAAATAGTGTGTGTTCCACAGTTATTGTTAAGTGTTCATGAGATGGATTGCCTGAGGGAAGAAACTGTTCCTGTGTCTGGCCGTTCTGGTGCTCTGTCAGGTCTTCCAGCCTGACAAGTTATTTTTGTTGTTAGTAGGATTATACCTGTGCGCGTGCCTAGAGCAAAAATGACTTAACACCTATCAGAATTACAACGCACCATCTCCACAGTGATGGCTGTGTTCACGCCGCCAGCCTTCTCAAAAGCCCATGGAAAGTTAACGAGTCCCGCGCCGAGGGCTGATTTGAGCACGATGAAAATGGCCCCAAACGATCCGAGTCGCGGGACGTCCGAACCCCGCGCAGGCCTGGACAGCAGACTGATGCTGCGGATACTCTCTCTGGCCAGTTCCTCCATGCTCGGTGCGAAAGACGAAAATGATCACAATTCTCCAGCTCTGTTGTATTCTAACACGAAAACGATTTGGAAGCTTCCCTCTGGAGCGTTTGCGTCCAAAGCATCCGCACTTGTTCAGTTTAGTATAGTGAGTGAGGCTGTCTCAAGTAAGACCCCTTAAAAATGTCATCCCAAGGTGAGAAATATTGTATAGACTTGCTAGCGTTTATAACGGTGGGTTCCGAGTAAATGATTGTTTTTCTAAAGATGCATGTTAGGAGGAATGTGCAGCTGATTTCACACATTATCGACTACTTAAGCTTCTTTATCAAACGAGACCCTCGTTTTGACTACAACAGGAGGAATTCGGTGTTATTTTATAACGTGCAGCGCCGTGACAAATTAATTAGTGCTGCGACCCTGTTTAAACCCTTTGAACAAACATTCATTTGAAGCGCTACTCGAGGCACGTGCCTCTTAAAGGGCCTAAAACAAACTCTGTTTGTTTGTGAACTCCCATTTCTTTGTTTCGTTTACTTTTTTTCCACTACATAATATTCGGATTTGTAAAGAATATTAATTTAATTTATTAATGGTGAGGAGGCTCTCTTACTTTTAAAAAGCCATTACCAGATTCCAATCAGACAATATTCATAAAATAGCATGTCTACATTTATATTGCAACTATATATTTCATTTAAAACAGCAAAACTACAAATGTAGGCGAATGTAAATAGGCTATATAGAAAGTAGCCTATAGTCTTACATTACATTTACATTGAATATTGTAGGCCTACATGAGCCAAAGAATAGGCTGCACTCAGGAATAAGCGTTATTTCATTTATTTTTAAAGAGGTGAACAAAACAAAGTGATGGAAGTTCACAAAGCAATGAAAATTAAGTATAGGCTGTTTGTGAACTTCCAGAATTTGTTAGGCTACATGGCTGCCAGAGTTTGTTGAGCAACATATAGACATATAGGCTATGCATTCAGATGAACAAACATGATCTTGTGTGGTTTATAAAAATGTGAATAATAAGCAGCAAAATATAACTTTGAAATGAAACATCCCAAACTGACATACCTCGATTTCAAAGTAATCAATAAATAGAACAAAATAAAAAAAAATAAAAGACTGCAAGTGACGTCGCTAGCGGAAGCGCAAGTGTCTGAAAATGCAAGTCTGAGAGTGCAAGTGCAAGTCTGCAGCTAGGCCCTCTTGCGATTTCCCGCTGTGTCATGTCACGCCTATCCGACAGATGGCGGTAGAGCGTAACTAGCAGTCTCCTGTCGCATTTGATTCCTCGAGCAAGACTTGAACAGTTTCGCTCCTGAGAAGTAATGTTCCCGTAAACACGTGGGTTTATTGAAAATGCCTGTTGACACAAAACGTATCCGTGGACCGGAGGAGTCGCAGTCCCCGCTGCTCTTTCTTTCTCCAGACAAAGCTCCCAAGGCCAGCAGCAGGCAAGGCGTCCGGGGGAATGGAGAGGTGCGGCCGGTGTTTGCGCGCTGCGGGCTGATCAGCCAGGCTAAGGGCTCCGCATACCTCGAGGCTGGAAACACCAAGATTATATGCTCGGTGTACGGGCCGAGAGAAATTGAACGCAAGGACGAAACAGACATGAAAACCGGTCGCCTTGTTTGCGACTTTAGGCTCGCGCCGTTTTCATGTTTGAAACGGGGTGCCTGGATCCAAGGCAGCGAGGAAAGAGATCTGTCCCAGACTCTACTGGAGGGCTTGCAGCCAGGGGTTTGCCTACACAGGTACCCGCGCTCTCAGATTGAGGTTAATGTCATGGTTCTGGAGAACGACGGCTCGATCCTTGCGCATGCGGTGACATGCGCCTCTATGGCCCTGGCGGATGGCGGTATTGAAATGTATGATGTGGTGTTGGGTTGTGCGCTGCGGCAGAATAGAAACACGTGTCTCGTTGACCCTTCATACTCAGAGGAGTGTGGGAGCTGGCTGGAGGGTTACGGGGAGAACCAGGGGTGTGTCACCGTGGCTCTGCTTCCCAATCTGAATCAAGTGTCTGGTCTGAATGCGGACGGAGAGATGCGGGAAGACACACTGGCCGATGCTGTGAGAACCTGCATGGATGGCTGTCACAAACTCTATCCGGTGCTACAGCAAGCGCTGACGCGGGCTGTGAAGAAGAAAGCTCCACCACCCGAAAAATAGACTTTTACTTGCCACGATCCTAAAGTTTTGAGGAAAATAAAAGTGAATATATTGTTTATGTGCATTGCTTATCATGCTTTCTACACTTAAAAGTGCAACAGCGTAGTACTAATGAAATAAACGTATCTGAAGTTGCAAATATATTTTCTATTATTTCTTCATTCCACAAGTGTTGCTGTTTTTTATGCGGTAGGTATGGTTGCAAATATGTGACCCTGGACCACAAAACCAGTCATAAGGGTTTTATTAAAACCCTTAGAAACCAGTCAGAAAGATATACATCACCTGAACGCTGAATAAATAAGCTTTCCATTGATTTACGATTTGTTAGTATAAGACAATATTTGGCTGAGATACAACTATTTGAAAATCTGGAATCTGAGGATGCAAAAAAAAAATCAAAATATTGAGAAAATCGCCTTTAAAGTTGTCCAAATTAAGTTCGTAGCAATTCATATTACTAATGAAAAAATTAAGTTTTGATATATTTACAGTAGGAAATTACAAAATATCTTCATGGAACATGACTTAATTTCCTAATGATTTTTGGCATAAAAGAAAAATTTATCATTTTGACCCATACAATTTATTGTTGGCTATTGCTACAAATATACCCGTGCTACTTATGATTCGTTTTGTGGTCCAGAGTCGCATATATAAAACAACATGCAGCTCACATGGCATTTTTAGAAAAGATGCATTTGAGACTGGTGATTTGCTATAGTAATAACCTTTAATCAAAATTTTTGTCAGAACAGATAATTAATGAAGTCCCTGATAGACTCACACAAATGTGACAGTCGAAACAGTGCACTGAATTAATTTGGATTGTAATGAACGATCATTAAAACTGATGAAAGGGGCCCGAGTAAAACAGTAAAAATACATCTAGTAATTTAAAATAAACTGGCACTTTTGGAATGTGAATATTCAAATATTAAAGTGCTTGGATTTTTAGCATGTTTTGGCAAACAAATTACAATACCACATTAAGAAAATAGATGGCAACTAAAACGTGTAAAATGTGTCTCATTCTCTATAGTAAAACAGATCGCTTGTAAGATTGCTCAAGCAAATTGTAGTGCAAACTCTAGTATATTTGACCGATATAGCGCATAATTATGCATACATTACTATGTAATAGATGTATAACTGTGTGACAGCATGCAGGGAAATGAGGTAATGAACATGTATGGATGCGATTGTGTGTTTGATCCCTGCACTGCACAGTGTGAGGCTCTCAAGCACGTTTCAATATAATGTTTGTAATTTCTGAACGGCTTGCAATTCTCATCGGAATGCCATAATGACCGGTTCCAGGGGTCACATAGACCATAGTGTGTTCAGAGACACGGTAGAGTCCACAGAAAAATGGATTCATCAGGAATGCCAGGATGGTGAGGGGGAACAGCTGACCAGCGTGTGTGTGACCTACACAAATGCAAAATTGCATTTTAAGTCCAGGAGAGGACAGAAATTAAGCTCCAGCAACATACTCCTACATTTTCACTTTACAAAACACCAAAGAATCTAAGAGATCCATAAAACTGAATTGATATTTATTTACATACCTGAGAGTACCAGACTGATGTCTGGCCGTTGCTGGAGGGCCTGTTTGGCAGCACGAGGCTGATGTGCAAGAAGAATAATTGGACTCTCTGCACTGCAGCCACTGAGAGCTTTCTCAACATCCATGCCATGGCCTGGGTATCTTTAAACAAAGCAACACCATGAACAAGAGCCCAGTACAAGGCACACAATATGCATCAGATTTGTATGTATTCAAATGAGCCTGACAATGGCATCAACGTGAACTGACCGAAGCATGCGGGCCTCGAGGTCATCAATGCCAGCAAGGCAAATCCAGTCTTGCGTTTGTTCAGGACGGAACACTTTTGCATGGCTGTTATGAAGAGCCTGAATCCCCATTGAGCGCAAGAGCTCAAACCAGCCTTCAACATCGGCAGTGTAGTAGTCATGATTGCCTGAAAGTCACACAATAATGAATGTGAAGATGTGCACAAATGTTCATTTACATCCTTTTCACTAGTTCACACTTACATATAATAAACAGAGTAAAGGTTATGCGTATTTGGCGTGCTGTCCGAGGGGAGGGCTCCGAGCTCGGAATTTTGGTCCGAAGAATTAGAATAGGAATAGTTGTAAGTGCGGAGATTGGGTGGTGGAGGGATGCTGGAAAACTGTCAAGGAACAGAGGTAAGCCTGCTGTGTATATATACACCCCTTATCTTGTTAACTGGATTGATTACTGATTGTGCTCCTCTCGTATTAATTAGGTTAATTATCTGAACTTGCTCCTCCAGAACTTTGTTAAAGGGGTCATCGTATGCAAAATTCACTTTTACATGTTGTTTGAACTAAAATGTGTGTTGGCAGTGTGTACACAACCACCCTATAATGATAAAAATCCACCAAGTGTTTTTTTTTTTAAATCCCGATAAATCCAAACCACTTTCTCATATCAAGCCATTCTCAGATTCTCGGCAGAATGACGCCGTTCTGCACAGGCCCCTCCCATGATTGTTGATTGACAGTGGCGTCAGTCTTTGGTTTAATCACAGACCCACCCTGAGTGAGCTGTCATCAGTCCGCCATTGATTTGACGCCGGAGCGGGTGTAGACAAGATTGTCTCCCAAGCGATTGAGGTGCTTTGTTGTTGGATGAAATAATGAAGATGGCAATCGTCATTTACTCCCGACATCTGAGCTGCTAAAGACGCAGTGGATTACGTTTGTTTTTGAAAGGAATGTGCCCCCGATCTACCTAAATGCGACTATGTTCGCACAGATCATTCGTGATCCAGCTTCATCTACAGAAGAAGTGAGTATAAGGTTCTTTTATGAATCTTTGCAAATCGCCTTTCCTAATAATGTGCTAGTTAGCAAGTTTCACGATGAATGCGGCTAAAATGTACCGTCTCTCAGAGAACAGTGCATCACCCCATGGAAGAGAGGGGCGGGGTGAGCGGAGCTCATTAGCATTTAAAGGGACATGCAATGAAACGGATCGCTATGAACAGAGGGTGTTTTACACTACCATAGAGAAATTTTAACCAAAGTATGTTATAGACTTTTCATCAAGACCTTAAAGAATCATATCAACTTGTGGAAAATGGGCATCTGATGACCCCTTTAATAAAACATCTGACCCCTTTAATAAAACATCATGTATCAAACAGCTACTAAGACAGACCTGTAGCAAAATAGGAGCCCAGTTGAGCCTTCATCTGTCCCAGTGGTTCTGCAGCGCTCTTCAATCGAGTCACCTGAGAGTCAGTCAGATCACCGACAATCACCACCACATCTACAGCAACAAACACAAGGAGTAAAATCAATATCAGGTACATGTTAAAGGGATAGTCCACCCAAAAATGAAACTTCTGGCATCATTTGCATGTAGTTACAAACCTGTAACAATCACTTTGTTCTGTTGAACAAAGATATTTCGATTTTTTGAATACAATGGAAGTAAATGGGAATGGATACAGTTTGGTTACCAACACTCTTAAAAATATCTTTAGGTTCAACAGAAGAAAGACAGTCATACAGGTTTGAAATGACACATGAGGGAGAGTAAAAGATGACAGAATTTTACAGTGCTATCCGTTTAACTCTTTAAAGATTACACAGATACCATATAATTGTAATTACCTGGGTTCAGCTCATTCACCATAGTCACAATGCGCTGCAGTTTGGAGCGGCCTACTGTAGGTCCCAGATGTATGTCGGACAGAAGCACCAACCTCAGCCCGTTCAAAGACTCAGGGAGCTTCTCTACTGGGATCTCCACCTCAATTACTCGTGGTGGCTGGGCTGCATTTACCAACCCATACACTGCCAGTATTGCTGTTAATATCATTGCCAACACTATATGACTGACTGATCCGCTCGCGACCGCATCCTCTTCTCCTCCTCGGCTGCGGGAGAGAAGTCTGCGAAGGCGGATAAGGCAGCCAAAAACAAACAGGAAGAACAGTAGGATGACATAAATGCCCAAACAGGAGAAACTCAGCAATGATAACCAGTGTGGCTCAGTGTCCACGAGGAAAAACATGCATAGGTAGCTCCCGTGCACCAGAGTAAGAAACAGCAGGACAAGAAGACGCCAACATCTCTGCGGGACAGAAGGTGCACCTCTGGCTCCGCACAGCCGCCGCACCACGCGCTTCCATATGTAGAGAGAGCCGAGGAGCAGCAGGGAGTTGATGAAGAGGAGAAACTGAACGCGAAACAACGAAGCGCGAGTGTTTTTGTTCACCCGCTCGGAGAGTAATGTTCTGGATATAAGCATAGAGAAAAAAACAACTCCCGATGCGATTCCTACTTTCCCCTCGGCGGAGAGGCGCCCAAATCCAAACATACTGACCGTCATGTGCTCGGTCACTGACCCCGGCACAGTCTGTTGCAACTATATTACATTCATTCTAATGACAGCACGGTATAACTTATAAGAACGATAAAGAGCTCCTCATACCTGTCAATTCATTTGAGTCATTCTCTTTAACTGGGACATGGGAGAGAACAACACAAAACTACTTCCGCAGACAAAGACGCTGCAAGAGCTTTGATGGCTGCTATGATAACAACATGAAGAATACTGTTGCGGTTCGCGGTTTCCTACTAGAAAGGGCATATAGACATTGCTACACACTCAAGCTTGATAAACGTCCACTACACAATTCGCAATCGTGTAAACAAATTAAATATAAACACGTCGGTCTTTTGACAGCGTCTCTTTCTGCGTGACAAGTGTGTGCGCTAATTTCATTGGCTCGTCACATTACAGAGGCGTGGTTGTGTGACGCTCCCCTTAACATACAATGATGGCGTGTCCCGGTGAATTCAGTTCCCCTGTTTCCCCTTCAGCATCACTGCAGTGCGCAAGCGTGTGACGGAAATGTTACGCCCCTTAACATACAATGATGGCGTGTCCCGGTGAATTCAGTTCCCGTTTCCCCTTCAGCATCACTGCAGTGCTTTATGAAGCCTCAGAAGGGAATATGGGAGGGGGGAACGATATTTCTCAGGCCTTTGGGAAAATCTGTTCCACCTGTATTTTCGGTGTATGGGACTGTTCTGTAGATTAAAGTTGTTACACATAATGATGACACTTAAATACATCACCAGCATAACCTCTGTAGATGAAAGTTCTTCTAGAGGTGAGTAGCTTAATAATAATAACAACAACACAGTATTGTACAGTGCAATATGGTTTATTTATGGAAAGCATAAGGTTGTGTGACAACCCCGACACACACCAACAACAACATAACAGTAATAATGTAAACGACCGTCAAAATTCGTTTATTAAACTTGACGCATTAGCATTAGTTAGCTGTAGCCTAAGCCACGAAAGGCTGAGCTATAAAACCTCCAAAACAATACATTCTACTTATGTATTTGACAAACAACGTGAAATATACCTTATGTTGATGGAAAGTAGGAAATAACATCATAAACTGACGCTTGAGATAATAAAGCACACATTTTCCGCTTCGAAATCATGACATCGGGATTTCACGCATGCGCGTCGAAGGGGAAACAGGGGAACTGAATTCACCGGAACACTTGACGGTAATATTTAGTGGCTGTGTCCGCAATCGCCCCCTACACCCTCATTCACTATTCCCTACATTAGGTCACTAATTCAGTTAACTAGAAGGAGTGAATGAAAACGAGTAGTGAATTCGGACACTGAGTGCACCGGAAGGAATGCCACTTTTGCATAGTTTGTGCTTGCTGTTTATTAATCATTTGAAACTAGCAGCTCCAGTAGTAAGATTAAAGGATTTATCTTGAACTCTGTCACGGAAATTATGTATAAACCCTAATCAAACAATTTAATAATGAATTTACGCCATGGATGAGCGCTTTGTAAAAATGAACAGATTGATTATTCAGCTGCGGGCGCCATCTTCTGGCGAGATGCGGGAATTCATTCGGCGCGTGACTCTCACGGTGCATTATGGGCATTCTCTAGCCGTTGAGCGTGCACCAGTTGTACACTCGTTTTTGCAGTGCATTGTGGGATTGAATGAGTGCACTCGAGAACGTCCACTATGGTTTCGGACACCACTAAAAATGGCTGTTCCCTCAAATAGTGCCCTATTTAAGGGTATAGGGGGCGATTTCGGACACAGCCAGTTCCTGTGAAAAACTGTTCCAGTGGATGGAGTTTACGTGATTATTCATTAGTTTCCCTAATGTGGGCGTGTCCTTGAAACAACGCGCAAACGAACAGAACTGAAAATATTAGTGCAGGCTTCTCAAATCACTACGTGTTTAATGGATTATTTCGAAAAGGTTATGAAGTATCAATGTTTAGCATTAAAGCATTAACTGGGTGATTCTATAATTGGAGATACATTTGGCATTGCAGAAAGTTAAGATTTTTTTTTTTTTTTCCATTTTAATAATTCAGTGCTTGCCAAACACAAGTTACTTCCTTTTTTTTTTTTTACTTTTAATGAAAATGTCTGTAAAATTATTGTTTTTGCACTTGATTTGAAAGAAGATATTTTACTGTAATGTTATGGCTTTTGTTTGGCAGCCGTAGCTGCTAGTCATTTGACTGTTTTATTTTATTTTATTTTTATTTTTATTATTATTATTGTATTTATTTATTTTTACAATGTAGCACTTTTAAAGCATGGTTCTTTATGAAACCTTATAAAAAGGGTTCTATTTAAAAATAAAAAGGGTTCTGCTATTGTTACAAAGTGAAGAATGGGGTACTGTTTAGAAGGGGTGTGTCCTGTTATTGTTATAAACACTTCTTCTTGGGAGTCTGGGCCACAGTGGTGTTGCTAGGTTTTCTGAGACCCCTGCACAGTATATCTTATTGTGTCACCCATATTGTGGTCATAGTGATGCACAATAATTTATCCCCCAAGTTCATTATTTTCCACATACTGTACATTATTGTTTCTCCTCTATGCCCCGCCTTTCTGAAACGAGGTGTGCTCTGATTGGCCAGCTATCCAGTGCGTTGTGATTGGCCGAAAACCTCAAGCGTGTGACGGAAATGTTACGCCCCTTAACATACAATGATGGCGTGTCCCGGTGAATTCAGTTCCCCTGTTTCCCCTTCAGCATCACTGCAGTGCGTTATGAAGCCTCAGAAGGGAATATGGGAGGGGGGAACCATATTTCTCAGGCCTTTGGGAAAATCTGTTCCTTCTGTGAATACATCACCAGCATCACCTCTGTAGATGAAAGTTCTTCTAGAGGTGAGTAGCTTAATAATAATAACAACAACACAGTATTGTACAGTGCAATATGGTTTATTTATGGAAAGCATAAGGTTGTGTGACAACCCCGACACACACCAACAACAACATAACAGTAATATAATAATGTAAACGACCGTCAAAATTCGTTTATTAAACTTGACGCATTAGCATTAGTTAGCTGTAGCCTAAGCCACGAAAGGCTGAGCTATAAAACCTCCAATAATGTTTATTAGATTTTAAACAACAATTTTATTGTTTTTTTTTGGTGAAAATAGTTAATAAACAGAGTTGACCCTTTAAGTCACAGAATTGTAAAGTAACAGAATTGACATAATTGTCCGATGGACTGTCAATTCTGTTACCGCATTGTTACTCTAACTTGGTAACAGAGTTTGACAGTAACAGAATTGACCATTTTCTTTATATTTTGCTAAAAACTCCACTTGGCTTTTATAAATAAAATGAATGAAATATTACAAAAAGAAAAGTACAATAAAATATTTTGATTACGCAGTGATACATGATGGAAAAAATGCACTGACTAATTCGGACAAGAAATCATGATTTTCAGCTATTTAAGACACTTTTTTAGTGAATGAGGGTGTAGGGGGCGATTGCGGACACAGCCACTAAATATTACCGTCAAGTGTTCCGGTGAATTCAGTTCCCCTGTTTCCCCTTCAGCATCACTGCAGTGCGTTATGAAGCCTCAGAAGGGAATATGGGAGGGGGGAACCATATTTCTCAGGCCTTTGGGAAAATCTGTTCCTTCTGTGTTTTCGGTGTATGGGACTGTTCTGTAGATTAAAGTTGTTACACATAATGATGACACTTAAATACATCACCAGCATAACCTCTGTAGATGAAAGTTCTTCTAGAGGTGAGTAGCTTAATAATAATAACAACAACACAGTATTGTACAGTGCAATATGGTTTATTTATGGAAAGCATAAGGTTGTGTGACAACCCCGACACACACCAACAACAACATAACAGTAATATAATAATGTAAACGACCGTCAAAATTCGTTTATTAAACTTGACGCATTAGCATTAGTTAGCTGTAGCCTAAGCCACGAAAGGCTGAGCTATAAAACCTCCAAAACAATACATTCTACTTATGTATTTGACAAACAACGTGAAATATACCTTATGTTGATGGAAAGTAGGAAATAACATCATAAACTGACGCTTGAGATAATAAAGCACACATTTTCCGCTTCGAAATCATGACATCTGGATTTCACGCATGCGCGTCGAAGGGGAAACAGGGGAACTGAATTCACCGGAACACTTGACGGTAATATTTAGTGGCTGTGTCCGCAATCGCCCCCTACACCCTCATTCACTATTCCCTACATTAGGTCACTAATTGATCTTAACAGTGAGGGAAATGACATCATTTCCTGTATCTTACATAGTTGTGGGAGATAATTCCACTAATTTAAAGGCAAAGTATGGTATGGTAACAGAGTTGATGCAAGATTAAGGACACACATTTTTATAAGAAAATAGTTTTTTTTTAATTTTTTTAATAATGTTGTAGAATTAGGTAAATGACTCTTTAGGGCTTTTATAAATAAAATGAATGAAATATTACAAAAAGAAAAGTACAATAAAATATTTTGATTACGCAGTGATACATGATGGAAAAAATGCACTGACTAATTCGGACAAGAAATCATGATTTTCAGCTATTTAAGACACTTTTTGCAAAACATATTATATTGTTATGAACTGTAACATCTTGTAATTCATAACAATGAGTAACACAGTATTAAAATAATTAAAAAATATAACCTTTTGAAAAAAGCAGAAAAAAAATAATGACTTCGGACACCAAATGTACCTGCAATTATAGAATCACTCAACTGCAACAGTGTCAAAACAGCATAGTTTGTGTAATAATATGATAAATCGTCTATAAGCTGTTTTGCCTGATTGATTACAGCAAAACAAACAATAATCGAATAACTTATGCTAACCTAGACTAATATAGTTTTTTTTTTCTTTTTGATGTGTTTAGCTTTTATATATTTCATTTGTGGGGCTTTAATTTATTTATTTTTTGAATAGATTAGCCAACCTAGTTGTCATTGGTGACTACTGCAGTGTGTATACAAAGCCTGAAACAAACCTCTACAAATGTATCTGAGATCATTATTAAAACAGGGCCTTGGCACTCAATGAATACAGCCTCTGTGTGTGTTCAGTTCACACAATGATCAGCTACCAGTGACTTAAGCTCCACATCCAGTCTGAAACAAGACAATGAATTTACATGACGATAAATATGTGGTAATATCACAAAAGCAAATCAAAGCCATATTATGACACTATTGATGATGACATATGTATGATTTCTTATCCAAATTTAAAAATAATATTCTTGAAGTAGCTGCTGACCTAGAGGTGTCCTCCTTCTTGATGTCCAAGAAGACTGCGCCATCAGAATAGTGCTTTAAGGTTTATGCACTGTATTATATAATCAATTACAAATTATAATGATTACAATATTAACATTTTAACTACAAGAAACATTTTATCAGTAGGCATGTAGGTTATGTAAGTAACAGAAACAATGGCTATATACAAAATAAACAAAAATTAATGAATGACACAGGATACTCTCTCCCGGCTAGTTTATACTCATTTTATTAGGCCACAGATAAGTAATATTTGTAGAGGTTTGTTTCAGGCATTGTATACACACTGCAGTACTAGTCACCAATGACAACTAGGTAGGCTAATCTATTCAAATAAATAAATACATTAATTAAAGCACCACAAATGAAATATATAAAAGCTAAACACGTCAAAAAAAAAATAAATAAATAATAATAATATATTAGCCCAAAATAACTATATTTGCCAATGTTAGCATAAGTTCGATTATTGTTTGTTTTGCTGTAATCAATCAGGCAAAACAGCTTAGACGATTTATCATATTATTACACAAACTATGCTGTTTTTACAAGGTTGCAGTTAATGCTTTAATGCTAAACATTGATACTTCATAACCTTTTCGAAATAATCCATTAAACACGTAGTGATTTGAGAAGCCTGCACTAATATTTTCAGTTCTGTTCGTTTGCGCGTTGTTTCAAGGACACGCCCACATTAGGGAAACTAATGAATAATCACGTAAACTCCATCCACTGGAACAGTTTTTCACAGGAACTGGATATTACACAACACCGGAGCAACGAGACAAAAACATTCAAACCCATTACAAACGAGGCATTCGTTGCATCCAGTGGGGACATAATTACTGATTATAATGACTTCTACTGTCTTTTTACTCGTTGCGTTGCATCGCGCCGCGTAAACATAAAACCATTTTGATAGTCTGCATTCGTGATCGGAGAAATGACAAACAACAAGCGCTACTCTACACTGCTCAAAACTTGCGTTTGAATCATCAGTGGCAAATCCTTTAAATATTAAATCGTACTTGCAGTCTGTGAGTCAGAACAGCTGGCATTGTAGTCTACTCTACCAGGATCAGGAAACAGTCCTCCATAAAATGCGCTGCACAAATCTGAATATTTGGGTTGAACTGTTCTGGAACAGTGTTGTAAATACAACATAACCACTGATTTCTAGTCGGAAGGCCAAACAACGTAGTTTCGCTTTCACAACGAAACACACAGCGTCACACACGGCGGGCCTGAGTGAGCGGCGGGCGGGCTTGCGGCAACCACATGTGACGACCCCGGGCTGGACTCCGCTTCGTCCACAGTGAAAGCCGATCCACAGCGCGAAGTTGATGTATTTCCTCAGCGACCAGCACGGATCAGCTCTAGGCATGACTATCGTCCTCTTTTGGAAGGCCAAACAAAGTAGTTTCGCTTTCACAACGAACGACATGGCAGCGGAGGCAACAACAATACTACAGCGAGAATAAAAGTTACGCCTTCTTTCTTTGCGTGAACATTTGGGTGGCGTTATGCAAATCTTCCCACATCGTGACTTAGACATGTGTGGGCATGTTAGCCCCCACAGTTAGGACTCTTAACTTTTATAAAGAATATCTCTTTGGATTTGAGACTTTAGTCTTTGCAACTTTACAGATCTTCTTTATGCACCAAGATATTGTAACACTCCAAAGAGACAGGAAAAATTTAAATCGCATCATATGACCCCTTTAATTCTGATTGGAAAGGATCTCAATATTATTAACACAAATATTTCTGTAATAATTTTTCAGTATCTTACTTAAAACGTTACCACCTAAGAATGAGCTGTTTGCTACATTTATAGCCAATGTTTGCTACATTTTTGTAAACAACTAACACTCCATTTCTGTTTTTATTTTTATTTTTTTAAATTTTGAAGCTATTTATTTATTTAGGTCAGATAACTTTGGTTTGATAATGTGATATAACAAAATATTTTGATATAATAATAATAAGTGACAATAACTTTAAGTAGAAAAAAAAAATTTCAGGTTGTCTTTGTGATGTCTCAATACTCACACACAGTGTCAAATGTATTCATGCAAAACAGCATTTATATTTGAGGAATTGGGTCCTTCACAAGGTGATCATCATATGTGACCCTGGACCACGCAACCATACAAAACCATACATACATAATACATCTGAAAGCTGAATAAATACGCTTTCCATTTATTGATATATGGGTTGTCAGGATAGGACAATATTTGGCTGAGATACAACTATTTGAAAATCTGGAATCTGAGGGTGCAAAAAATCTAAATACTGAGAAAATTGCCTTTAAAGTTGTCCAAATTAAGTTCTTAGCAATGCATACTACTAATAAAATATTAAGTTTTGATATATTTACAGTAGGACATTTAAAAAATATCTTCATGGATGGAACATGATCTTTACTTAATATTTTAATGATTTTTTGGCATAAAAGAAAAATCGATAATTTTGACCCATGTAGCCAATGTTTGACCAATGCATTGTTGGCTATTGCTACAAATATACCCTGCTACTTTTGACTGGTTTTGTGGTCCAGGGTCACATATCTGAACCCAGCAAGCAATTTTGCGTTTAAAAGACGTCTATTAGCCATCTAAACACAGCCCAGACGTCTAGGCTAAATTTGGGCTGTCAGTGAAAATTTATAGACATCTAATCATAGACCAAGAATAGACTAGTCATCAATTAGACCGCTATTAAATGACTACATATATATGTCTAATAGACGACAAAATGGCAATCCATCCAAACAAATTCACATCATCTGAAAGCTGAATAAATAATCTTTCCATTGATGTATGGTTTGTTATGATAGGACAATATTTGGCCGAGACACAACTATTTGAAAATCTGGAATTTGAGGGTGCAAAAAATCTAAATACTGAGAAAATTGCCTTTAAAGTTGTCCAAATTAAGTTCTTAGCAATGCATACTACTAATAAAATATTAAGTTTTGATATATTTACAGTAGGACATTTAAAAAATATCTTCATGGATGGAACATGATCTTTACTTAATATTTTAATGATTTTTTGGCATAAAAGAAAAATCGATAATTTTGACCCATGTAGCCAATGTTTGACCAATGCATTGTTGGCTATTGCTACAAATATACCCTGCTACTTTTGACTGGTTTTGTGGTCCAGGGTCACATATCTGAACCCAGCAAGCAATTTTGCGTTTAAAAGACGTCTATTAGCCATCTAAACACAGCCCAGACGTCTAGGCTAAAT
>NW_015555773.1:754792-756123 GCF_001515605.1 Sinocyclocheilus anshuiensis | reverse complement strand
TGCACTATTTTAATACTGCTGCAAACTTTTTATAATTGATAATTTTATATTGCCATTTTAAATTATTTGTATTCTTAATCTTTACTATCAATTTGGGTTTCAAAATAAATCTTATTGTAACGTTACTTGTACAATGACAAAGATATTCTATTCAGTTAGCTCATGCTGTCTCTGTATCTAAAAAGCCATTGTTCAGTAATAAATTCAATATAATAATTACAATAAATGATGGACTTTGTCAAAGATTACAAGCACGAATTAATGGAGACCTTGAACAGTGTTCGTGCCCTCCATCTCTGCTTCACGCGCTGCACTATTTGCCGCCTGTGACTGTTACAGGATTGCACTCGCGCTCCGTTCGTCTCACTAATCTCTCCTTAGTACTCATGGACAGTAATGCTAAAGTGAGGTAGTTTTGCTTTTCTGTAGTTTTTCAATGGCTCTCGGTCATATCGACGACATCTGAGCAGTCGTAGGTTGCGCATTTATTGCATGGACAGAGCAAAAATGTAACCCAGCAAGCAATTTTGCGTTTAAAAGACGTCTATTAGCCATCTAAACACAGCCCAGACGTCTAGGCTAAATTTGGGCTGTCAGTGAAAATTTATAGACATCTAATCATAGACCAAGAATAGACTAGTCATCAATTAGACCGCTATTAAATGACTACATATATATGTCTAATAGACGACAAAATGGCAATCCATCCAAACAAATTCAATATACAGCTTTTAGTAAGAAAAATAACATTTTTAACAACTTGGACAACTTAAGACAAGTATCTAAAAAGCCATTGTTCAGTAATAAATTCAATATAATAATTACAATAAATGATGGACTTTGTCAAAGATGAGAGTTTTAGTGAGGAAATGTTGTTTTGGAGAGGGTTTTTTTTGTATTTTTTTTTTTACCATTGCTGCCTGGATCTTTTCCATATGTTGAAACTCCTCAGTTTCTCCAATTCTTCTGAGTGTGTTCACTGTATAAATTAATATGGATTAATCTTTGTCAAAGCTGTGTTTGTTCTGTTGTTTGCTCTTTCGCCTCTTCTTGCACGGTTTTAAAATCGATTGAGTTTGTAAACACATACAAATGATAAAACTTTTACTCTTATTAAACTTTTATTACATTTTGCAATTAATCCTCTGAACACATGCGTGCTGAACCATGGGTCACGGATCACTATCAACTACGATCTGCTCCCTTCACTAAAATGTCACGGTTCCTAAACATGATAACAAATAATATAGATAAATAATGAACACATGTCAAAACGAAAACACAGATACTTACAAGACCAAGTAGGAATGTCCTTTATCGTTTGTTGTTTG
>NW_015555773.1:730785-754757 GCF_001515605.1 Sinocyclocheilus anshuiensis | reverse complement strand
GCTTTAGTGAGGAAATGTTGTTTTGGATAGGTTTTTTTTTTATTTTTTACCTTTGCTCCGGATCTTTTCCAGATGTTGAAACTCCTCCTCAGTTTCTCCAATTCTTCTGAGTGTGTTCACTGTATAAATTAATATGGATTAATCTTTGTCAAAGCTGTGTTTGTTCTGTTGTTTGCTCTTTGCTCTTCTTGCACTGTTTTAAAATCGATTGAGTTTGTAAACACATACAAATGATAAAACTTTGACTCTATTACATTTTGCAATTAATCCTCTGAACACCGTGGACCTAGTCACGGGTCACTATCAACTACGATCTGCTCCCTTCACTAAAATGTCACGGTTCCTAAACATGATAACAAATAATATAGATAAATAATGAACACATGTCAAAACGAAAACACAGATACTTACAAGACCAAGTAGGAATGTCCTTTATCGTTTGTTGTTTGCCCGCTGCTCTCCGACAGGTAAACTCTCTCGTGTAAAACAAATTCAAAACACAAAACTGATCTCTAACTCTCATGTCTCGCGTTGCCAGTAGTCATGTCCCATGTAGGGCTACAATTGTCATCTAGCGGTTGGGAATTGTAATTGCATTTTTATTTATAACATGAAAGACAGCCGAATATCAATAAAATCATATAATGTGTATGAATGTAACATAACAGCTTGTGGGATGCATGACATCATATTATCAAATGCAAGTAAACTTTTGAAACATTTAAATTAGCATTATTTTTGGCATAATAAATAATGCTATATTTAACAATGCTGTAAAATAATTAAATAATATATAAAATAATGCTAATTTAAATGTTTCAAACGTTTGCTTGCATTTGATAAGCTGCGTGGGCGAAAATTACATGTAAACAATTGTAAGGCTATTTGGGCTATGCTCATCGTCTGGTTACTGGTATAGGGCTATAGCCAAGCCGTTAAAATTAGACCAGATTGCCTCGATTTCGCTGGGTGGGCTAAAAGCAGACTACACGTAGCCCGTCCAATTTAGAGCTAAATCGTGGCTACATATAGACCACGTCATGAAATGACACTTATATCTTTGTAGATATTATTGACACTGCGAACATGATGGGATATCAACCATCTCATGCGCTGTCTGGCCAAAAGCTACAGTGAATCAGGTTTGACTAGAAGTGGGCTACAGATAGCCGCTCGGACTACGAGCTAAATTGTGGCTACGCACAGGCTACGTATTGAACATGTCACAGAAATGAAACCAAACACCCTGTAAACGCTGTTTACTTTGCTTACATGATGGAATATCATACATCTCACACGTTATTTTGCCAAAAAACGACATGAAACCAAATTCAAGGTTATTTGAGCTAGAAGTGGGTTACACATAGCCGGACTATATCGGGTCTATAGTTAACCGAGACGGTGAAATGACGGCTATTGCTTGCTGGGAATGCTCTTGGCATCAATAAGTTTGAACCCCCCCGGTCTAACTAAAGCAGAAAGCACACACCTACATTTTTTAATGTTCATAAGCATAACACCTTGTGTGCAGGAGACAGGTCAAACCTCATTCCCTTTAGTCCTGTAACAGTCAGAATTCTCACATTTGTGTTTTGGTAACGGCAACAAGCTGCTCTGTTCTTACAATTTAGGCATTCTATTGTTTTGCATCTTGTGGTGTATTTAGTGTACGTGAGCTATTATTACAGATTTTAACGTTTTTATACTACACGTATCCTGTATGGATGAGAAATAAAATCATAACTCAAAACACAGTTCCTTTGATTTCATCAATAATCACAACAAATGGGGGAGTACACGACAGAATTGTATGTTTTATTATTAAAGGAACACAGTGTCACAGCACATATCGCAGACTTTCATTTGCAGCAGTGTGTGTCGCACGACTTCTCCTTGTCCTTGCACGCGCTCTCGCAGCCCTTCTTGTCCTTACTGCATTCAGATGGACAACTGCCGCAACCTACCGGGTCGAAAAGAGGGAAATTATTTAATTCTGCGGAGTTCTGGGTGAAGTGATGTTTAATAACCCGAAGGGTTAGTTATTCGACTCACTTTTCTTGCTATGGGCGCACTTGCAGTTGGTGCATTTGCAGTTTTGCCCGCAGTTACAAGATCCAGCTACAACACAGACAGATGGTCTTACATTTCCCGAAGATGCGTGCGCGAGTCACCATATTCTCTTTCATTTAATAAATTACTTAGACTGCATATATTTGGTTTATGTACTTACATTTAGAACAGTCACACTGGTCCATTTTGGCACCTTAATTCAAACGAACTTATGATGCTTTCGTGGAAAAATCTGTCTGGTACAAATAAATGTAATCGCTCGTTCGTGCGTCACAATCACGTGGGAACGTCATACGTGTGAGCGCAGCGCGCTGATGGATGAACTTGGGATCTCACTCAGTTTTATGTGTGCATCAGACAAATATAATAGGAAAGTCTGGCATTATTCTTATCTTTCACACTGATCTTATTTTATGCATTTATGTAACTACCGCAATCATATACGCAGCCCGGTTCTTGATAACTGCAGGTTAAACTAGACTAACCATGCTAAAGGAGGGACAAATCAGTACACAGCCAGTAGTTGGTGCTAAAGTGTTTTCTTTTTTAATGTAAACATTTCATTGGTCGGTCAGAAGACTAAACCCAGCTGTTACAGTGCAGTATTACCCCAAGGGAGGAAAGAGGACATTCAGTGCACCAAACAAAAAAAAAAACATCCACAGCAGAGAAAGAGGAAAAGAAATCTGGGTTAAGTAACAGGTCATGGTTGAATAAAGAGTGTGCATGCATCACACACACGCATCTGTACACACTCTCACACATCATGTCATCAGTTAAAGAGAGTGAGTTAAAAAGAAGCAATAGCTCATTCGTTCAGTAATTCAGTTATATATGAATCTGAATGACTGTCTTAATATTTACGCTGTTCTCCATCTAAAGTCTGTAAGCTAGTTCGTTTGTATTCATTGCCCGACACTGATAGGGTGCACAAAGTGTGGGGCGATACAAAATATGTAAATACATGCGCTTATAGTTATATAAATACATAAACTACAGAATAATTTATACAGAAATAAACAACTGATAAGATTTGGAACTATTTGTGCTCATGTTGAGTGAGAATGTTGTCAACATCACACTTTGTAAGAGGCTTAATTCGCTGAAAGGCATTTTATGTCACAGCCTGAAGCCAGTGAACAGTCCCAAAAAGGGGCGATGCCAGGTCTCCAACAACTTTGGCTTAAAGCGCTGCCCCTGGACAACATTCAGTTTCTGAAATGACATTCGGCTCTTCTAAATGATTCACCATATATCTTGCTCACAGTCACTCAATATTTTTAGATTTTAAGCCTGCAAGAGTCATTTTTGAGATCATTTTAGTTTAGGATCATGCCAGCACTTGGAGAACCTTTGTGTTTTATCACCTGACAAACACTCTCACTCGTTGTGACTTACACTCACACACATGCACTCATGCTTAAAGCACCTATGCCCGGCCAAACGCTCATCTTTACACTATACATGCACACCCATACGTTATTTACTCCAGCAAAATGTACTGACAAACTACAAAGGAAAATAAAGGATAAATATTCTGAACAAAAGACAAAAACTGACAGTGTGAAATGAAATAAGGGAGTGCCTTGGCGAAAGTCACAGGGGTGTCAGTTCAGTCACTTGTTACCATTTGGAAGGACAACAAGCGGAGTCGGAGCTCAGTAGAGGCCACAACCACGCAGGTTATTGGCGATGATGATGTCAGTGACAGCATCAAAGACCACTTGGATGTTTCCTGTGTCTGTAGCGCAGGTTAGATGACAGTAGATCTCTTTGCTAGGGGAGCGATTCTTACTTTCAAACTGACCCTGTATATATGCAGCCGCCGCTTCGAATGTATTTGGGCCTACAGGAAAGATGAAGAGATGGAGTTTTTTTGAGCCTTTTTTATATGTCAATTTCTTATATACATGTGTGCATAGCTATTGTACCTGTGTATTCTGGGAAGCAGATATTCAGTGGAGATTTCACAATCTTTTCTCCAAAAAGGTCCTTCTTATTAAGGAAGAGGATGATGGACGTGTCAACAAAGAACTTATTGTTACATATAGAGTCAAAGAGCATCAGAGACTCATGCATACGGTTCTGCAGAGAAGAGAGAGAAAATATTGAATCAAACACATTTGTATTTTTTCAAACTGCATAATTACCATGAGCATTTAAACTCTGTTTATATTTTTATCTCAATTTATATGTACTTTTTGGTGATTCAGATCAACTTCCGGTTGACCGCCAAAGGATTGTTTTAGAGAACAAATAGCAAATGCAAAGATAGAAATAAGAGTGCTTTTTGAACTGATTTACCACAAAATGTCGTAATGTGAGTGTACAAGCATGTCTAATGGCGCTTTTCCACTGCGTGGTACGACTCAACTCGGTTCGGCTCGGTACGGTTTGCGTTTCCACTGCAGTTCAGTACCGCTTTAGAGTGGGCGGGATTATTCACATGTCGTTATAGTTGCGCCGCCTCTACTACCACGACTCCTTTTTCATTCCGCGTCGCCCCATCAAGCTCTCGCTGGATCCGCTCCTCTGCTATCAACGAGAGGAACGTCTGTTCTTCCGCAACAGACAACAAAACTTTTTGGTTGTTAAAAAAGGTGCACTCGTTCAAAACAGTAGCGTTCGATCCTTCTTCTTCTTCTTTTGGTTTTATGGCGGGTTGCGAACCGTTCGATCTTTCGCTGGCTGTGCTGATTTAAATCTAGCGGTTGTTTTGTGTTTGTGTGACGCAGGTAGTGACGATTCTCTCCGGCCAATCCGTGATCAGCAGAGTGTACACGTCACGTTTTGGTAACGGTACGGTTCACTTGGAACCCAAACCGAAGTGGTACTAAAAAAAGTATCAGGTACCACGTACTGTACCCAGTGGAAAACCCCCCAAAAGTGAACTGTACCGAGCCATACCGTGCCGTACCATGCAGTGGAAAAGCGCCATAAATGATCAGGTGTAAGTCTAGGTGTAGTAGTTCACCGTGGTTTCGTCTTCATGGAGCATTTGGTCATATCCACTCATTGCCACACAGAAGATAATGGCTGTCACATCCTCAAAGCAGTGAATCAATTTTTTCCTCTCTGATCTCTGTCCCCCCACATCAAACAGCCTGGGGACGAAACATCACACACTTTCAGGACACATGCAAAGCCATGTACATGCATGTGTGCACATACACAAGAAACATAATGCATGTTAAGAAACAAAATAGGTCGACCAAAGATATCAGATTTGCACTGTCTAACACACTGATAAAGTGAATTAATAAAGTGAATGATTTTCCAAATCCATATGTCAATTTCTTAAAACGTATACAGATTATACAGATCTTTTTTTTATTTCTGCTGTTTAACATCTGAGTGCCTTTTCATTCAACAAATATTCCCAATCATTTTTTTTTTCTAAATTTATTAAAAACAAATTAAGTCAAGTCAGATTTGTATTGTGCTTTTTACAATAAACACGGTTTCAAAGCAGCTTCATACTAATATGTCTTCAAATTTACACTAAGCAACTTTAGGGCTGGGTGATTTGACAATATGTGTTGATAATTTGAATGATGAACCTGGTTCAGATTCAGCTCTATATATTTGTTTATATTATGCAGACATACAGGCGCATCTCAATAAATTAGAATGTCGTGGAAAAGTTTACACGAGTTTCACAATTTGAGTTGAATTACTGAAATAAATGAACTTTTCCACGACATTCTAATTTATTGAGATGCACCTGTATAGAGTTTGATAAGGTATAATAACATGCTTTTAGGAGGCCTGGAAAAATCCTCATTTTTTAATTCCCAATAAATGCTGCATTTAACTCACGAAACATAACTATTCACTAGATACCTAAAGTTAAGGTTCTTGAAGGAAAAATGGGTCTCAACGATGCCAGTGGTTTTGACTCGGGTTCGAAGAATATCCTGTTCAGTGGGGAGGTAATCTGGAGATCCAATGCGCTGCAAACAGTCTAGGTAACTGAAACACAGAACACCCGTGTGCATTTTTAAATATGTATTATGATACATAGGGTGTGTAGCATTACACCTGACAGTGACATGCTCGTTGCATCGTCTCATGTGTGTATAACAGTGGGACTTACTATTGGGCAGAGTCGTTGAGCTGATACTCTCGTGAGCGGCTAAAGCAAGCTTGAGTTCCAGCATCAGCCCACAGATGCATCATGGCAGCCAGCAGTTCTGTTGAATATGGCTCTGTGTCTTCCATACGACTGACCACATCAAATACCATCTTAGCATCTGCCTATAAACACAACGCCACATGTTACAAACATTCTGTTAAATGCATATAAGTGCAGAATGACACCCACTAAATGTGCATTGCATTTGCAACCACAATGATATTCTCTAATTAATGCACTAGGTGTCACTGTAGCTCAGTGCATCCTCTGGGAAGAGGGATTTGGGTAATGCAAGGTGAGTTCAATCACCAGGAAAATCTAATGCAAACATTAAAGAACACTGCAAATCAAAACAAGCATATACTGTAGGTAACAGTAGGCAAACCGTCCTGTTGTTTTCTTCTCCTTGTATTGTTGAATCAATCCAATTATATTACTAAGTATTAAGACGTTTGAACAAAAGTAATACATATAATGATACATAAAACATAATACATTCAGATTAAATGTTTCAGGGGAAAAAAACAATAAAAATGTACTTTATTTTAATATTTAAGAAAATCACCCTTGCCACTTGCACTTCATTATCTCAAAGTCAGTTCACAAGAGCGTGTGCATGTGATATACATACAGTTCTGTCCTTGTCTGCGTACTCTATACCAAGAGTTTCCATTGCTCGCAGGATGGTGGCGAGACTCTGAATGGTATTGCTATAGACCACAGTTTTAAACTGCTTCACGTCATCTCCAGAGAACCCATCTTCATGGATAATCCTGACGCATACACACAACAGAGAATAGCCATTATAGAAACGCGCAACCATTCAAACACAACAGAACTGAAATTATGTGTGTACATATATGCATATGGCTGGAATATGTGGTGGCAGAAGTAGTTTGATTAGATATTATGCAACAATCAGTCTTATGCTTCTACAGGTTACATAGCCCAAGTTGTTGGTCTCCTTAATATTTTAAACCACAAGTTAAACTGTAACTATACAATAACTGTATAACAGTAATAAAAAAAAGTTAAAGTGTAACTAGTAAGAGTGTATTTAAAACCTTAAAATAAATCCTAAATCTGAGATATAGATGTGGGTGCTTTGAATTACAAAAACTGCAGTGACGCTGGTGCAGTAAAATGAGTTTGATCTGTAAAATTATATTTAATAATACAACACAGCTGGTCAAAACTGCCATAAGAGTTTAAAATAGCTGTATGTGCATCCATAGGTATGAAATTTTAAGGTTAGGTCGCATAGTCCTGGTAAATCCGTTTACTGGGCGGATAACGCTAAACGAGACTGCTAATGTCTCTCACACACACACACACACACACACACACACACACACACACACACACACACACACACACTCACTCTCTTTCAAGCACACACTGTCAGAGGACAAAATGAACACAAGGCCTTAATGCATAACAAGGCACAACACACAAATGCCGGATCCAGATTAAATGCACATGACAAAAACGTGAAACATGAAGGAACTCTGGAGCCCAAGACAGCAGAGAGGTACACTGCACACATGCTACTAACACACACACACACACACACACACACACACTCAGCGCTCTTGTCTCTTGGGTTGCGCTTGTTTCAGCACTACCACACACTGAACAGCGCGACACAAACACTTCCCAACTTTTAACCGTTTAGAAACACGGCTGAACCGAAATGAAAAGGCACACAATCACGGAGTATGTTAAAACCCCACACTTACTTCATCTGTTTGACGATGGTGCTCTTCCCCGACTCCCCTCCGCCTGCGGAGACACAGGCTGTGTCAGTGCTGTCACACACACACACACACACACACACACACACAAAGCATCCTAATTCCTGGGACGACTTACCCAGCAGCAGTAATTTGACATCTTTGGCTGCGCTCATTCCGTCTTCCTTCAGGTTTTTCTCGATCGCTTTGCTCCGGTCCAGAGCCGCGCGCTCCTCTGCACTTAACGTGCATCCCATTGCAAGACCGAGAGTCGGGACGCGCGACAGCTGTATCCCAAATATCCGTCTCTGTCCCACACTCTCTCCTCTCTCGCTTGCTCAGTCTGCCGATTGTTGCTAAAGCATCCAAGCCGAATTGAGGTCAGGTAAAGGCTCGCACTCCGGCCTCTTGATTGGGAGGAGGTCGCTGCTCCTGCTCGCACTCCGGATCGCGGGTGTCTATTGGGCGGCGGCACGAGCTCATCTCATCCTGTAGTTCCCTCCTAAAGCGCGAGGGGCAAACCCCTCTCATCGCGCTGACGTCACACGAGGAGCAGGGCTCGCGGACTTCTGTTTTGTGGCAGCCGAAATATACAGTTGTGCTCAAAAATATTCATACCCTTGGTAAATATGATCAAAGAAGTCTGTGAAAATTAATCTGTATCATCAATCCTTTAGATATTTTATTTAAAAATGTTACTAAAGTCTAACCTTTCATTGGATAATAAGAATTTAAAATGGGAGAGAAATCTCATTATGAAATAAATGTTTTTCTCTAATACACATTGGTCACAATTAATCATACCCTTTTATCCAATACTTTTTGCAACCTCCTTTTACCAAGAGAACAGCTCCGAGTCTTCACCTATAATGCCTGAAGAGTTTAGAGAACATCTGACAGGAGATCAGAGAGCATTCCTTCATCCAGAATCTCTCCAGACCCTTCAGATCTTCAGCTGCATGTTGATGCTTCTCCTCTTCAGTTCAGCACACTCATCTCCTATAATGCCTGATGAGTTTGGAGAACACCTGACAAGAGATCAGAGAGCATTCCTTCATCCAGAATCTCTCCAGACCCTTCAGATCTTCAGCTGCATGTTGATGCTTCTCCTCTTCAGTTCAGCACACTCATTTTCTATAGGGTTCAGCTCAGGGAACTGGGTTGGCCAGGGCAGAAGTTTTGCTCTCAGTGACCCGTTTTTGTTTTGATTTTGATGTTTGTTTGTGGATCATTGTCCTGTTGGAAGATCCAACCATGGCCCATTATAAGATTTCTAGCATGGACAGTCAGTTTTAATTTTTTTATCCATTGGTATTTATAGAATCCATTATGCCATCTATCTGAACAAGATATTCAGGATCTCCAGCAGAAAAATAGGCCCACAACATTAAAGATCCAGCAGTATATTTCATTGTACACATGGGGTACTTTTTTTATCCCTGTGTGCACCAAACCAGTCTTGAGTGTTTGCTGCTATAAACACATTTTTTTAGTTTTAGTTTTAGGTACCATTGAACCCAGTCCCGTTTAAAGTTCCAGTCGTGTCTAGCAAATACATATGCTGGAGTTTGTTTTTGGATGAGGGCATTTTCTTTTCTAGTTTTTTCTTGAAACCCTCCCAAACAACAGTTTTTTTTTTTAGGCTTTCTGACCCCCAAGACTCAACTATTTTCTGCAGTTCTCCAGCTGTGATCCTTGGAGTCTTTGGCCACTCAAACTCTCCTCCTCACCGTGGATGAGTACGATATAGACACACGTCCTCTTACTGTATTAGAGAAAAATATTTATTTCATAAAGTGATTTTCCCCCACTTTCACTTTTTTTTTTAACTTGAATTAAAGGTTAGATTTTTTTATTTTTGAATGAAAGATCAAGTGGATGATCATATTTACCAAGGGTATGAATAATTTTGAGCACAACTGTAGCTATAGCTCTGAGGTTGTTTGGTTTGTTTGTTGATGTAATGGATATGTCCCACGTTCTGCTCATTTTTATGTATTTTATGTTTTGTTGTATTACTGCAGGCCTATTTTAGTATTGTGTCGAGCCTTCTTCCACAGGATGGCTGTTTCAGTAGCCTATCGTAATATGGGTGCCATATTTGGATGTTCCTAATACAAAATTTTAACATTTTAACATTCAAATGTTTAATTTAACAATCATCATCGCACACCTGCAGGTAATAGATATAGGTGCGTAGGAAAAAAGACAAAAAAAAAAGAGTCAGGAAACTAAGAAACAAAAGAAAATCTAAAATTCAAATATTCAACAAACAAAGGCTGGAAATGTTCCAGTCCTCTAATTTGATGAGGAGTGCAGTTTCTCTCTTGCTTTTTTCGCTCACACACGCTGTTCCAGACCAGCTTTTAGTCTGTGCATTATGGAAGCTTATTTCTACCATGGAATAAAAAAAAGCAATTCAACTTTTTTTCCTCACAAAATGAGCACAATTCTGACTTTTTCCTCTTGCAAATCTGAGTTTATATCTCACAATTCTGACTCTTTTTTTTTTTTTAGATATAGTCAGAACTGAATTGCAAAATGTAAACTCAGAATTCAGAGGAAAAAGTCACAATTGCAATTGCGAGACATAAAGTTGGAATTTATAAAGTTAGAATTTTGAGATATAAACTCGCAATTCCTTTTTTTAATTCAGTTGAATAAATAAGCTTCCATAGTTCATTGGTTGGCAATATGCAAAAACTAAATGTGTTGGCTTCTTTTGTTCGAAAAGATACAAATAAACCAATTTTTGTCTGCAACATAAATTAGTCAATTTCTTGACAATAACTTGTTTACAGAACGATTATAAACACAATAGTACGGGTGACAATTGTGTGTAATTATATAATTATATATATTATTTAGTGCTGTCAAATGATTAATCGCGATTAATCACATCCAAAATAAAAGTTTTTGTTTACATAGTATATGTGTGTGTACTGTGTATATTTATTATGTATATATAAAGACACACACATACAGCACATATTTTGATATATTTTATATTCATATAAATTATATCATATATATATTAAATATATAAACTTAACATATTTTTCTTAAATATATACATGCATGTGTGTATTTATATATACATAATAAATATACACAGTACACACACATATATTATGTAAACAACAACTTTTATTTTGGATGCGATTAATCGTGATTAATCTTTTGTTTTGACAGCACTAATATTATTATATGTGTGTGTAGGAGAGATTTAAAAATGTTTCCATTTTATTTACTGTTATTCACCAAATCTCATTTGTGCCGTGATGCTTTTAAACATTACATTCATATTTATGCAATTAGAAGATGCTTTAAAACAACTTAAAGTGCATTCAAGGTAAACATTTAAATATGTGTGTCCCTTGGAAATGAAATCCCTGTCCTTGGTATTGCAAGTGCCGTGCTCTACCAGCCAAGTTACATGAACATCTTTAACATTAATAAGGGTTTAAAAAAAAAAACTGCAATAATGGAGCACAGATACACTAACATATAATACAAATATTCTCCCCTACACCCTCCCAATCTTACAGCTCTAAAAGATTCCTGTGGATTTCTCTAATGCCTAACCGCTGGCATATGAGCCAGATGTTCTGCTGCTGGATTTTAGATAGCAACACATAATAATGCTTTAAGAGTTTGTGCTTCAGCAACTGTTATATAGGTGAGATGCTTTGAAAAAGATCACTGAGTGAGTTTTTAAAATCTAGTGTAAATCTCTGGAGATCTTAGGATGTCATCACTCAAGATTTTAAAATAAATGCATGCGCATACATCATTATTTCATGATTAGAGTTATTCTTCTGGCTTCTTGTTGTCGGCCTGAATGTCAATGTTTGCACAGAAAAATATTGTGAATGTTTGTGACGCAGAAGGGATATTGTGCATATACAAATAAATAAATGCATATGCTTCTAGGTAAAGATAAATATCTGACCGATTCTTTGAAATGTGACCAAGGGGCGGGGAAAATGTAATACATAACTTCAGCTTTGATTTCATGGCAAGCCCAGCAATAACTGCACAGGACTCTTCACTTTCTGAACACACCAGTGACACACAGGTCACTCTGATGGATTACTTTACTAAGATAAGAGCAATATCGAGCCACATTGCCTGCTTAACATGCTTTTATCTTTATTACCAGGGTGGAGACAAAATCACAGACCCTCCTTCATAAGCGCTAACGTCACAAGTATGTTGAAATATCATTACATAATCATATGCATGTAGCATTTATTTTTTTGAGCGAACTAAAATCAAGGAAATCTTTACATTTCTTGCTAAATGAAAGTGTAAATAAAACAGTTAACAAAACATGTCACCGGACAGGTAACAATGGAACTGTTGAGTAATTTTCTCTGGTATTTAATCACCAGATTTTTCATAAATGAAAATGTTAGATTTCACTCTAGAAAATGACTAGGAGCTTCTAAATCCCCATAACTAAAATGAATGTGATCTCTTAACCATGTAATACTTTAATGGCAGGTCTGCGTAATGCTTTAATGGAGAAAGGCCTCATCCGTTTCATTAATCTGACCGCCCTCAAGAGATACCATTAAGCTAAAATTAATTTCTAAGAATAATAGCATCTCATAGCGTATTAGAACACAATCAGATCCAGATGTTGCCTTTTTTCATTTTTCCTGTTTACATTTTTTTTTTCAACTGATTATTTGACTACTTCATCTCACCACACCTTTTTCTCAGATCAAAAAACGTCAGGAAAAAAAACCATTTTTCCTGTTTACATTTTTTTTTTCAACTGATTATTTGACTAATTCATCTCACCACACCTTTTTCTCAGATCAAAAAACGTCAGGAAAAAAAACAACAACAGCAAATCCACAATCTTTTCTCCAAATGTTTGGTAGTAACATGCTACAGTAACGTGGGTTGGTGTTTATTTATAGAACGTCCGAATATTGATTTCAGGATTGAATTTCTAAAAGCAATATACATTCAACTAGGATTCTTTAATACTGCCTCATGTCATATTTATCCTTTCTGGTCTCTTTTAAAAAAATGAGATCAATATAGGTGACCTATACTCAGTGGACCGGTTTTATAATCAGATTAAGCTTTTGGACTAGAAAGCAGTTTATTTAGAAACATTATTATGAAAGTAATCTATAGTTCAGTAATATCCTTAATATGCATAACAGGAATTTGGTCCCCACAATTTAATTTTTAAAGTGGCGTCAAGCTCTGCATTTCCAGTTGTCTTTAACGTATGAGTGATTTAATGTAATGTGCCGATTAAGAGTCAATCCATATTAGCTGTGCTGTAGCACTAGTCCTGCTACACTAAGTGCTCCCTTCAATGTGAAGGGCAATTCACTGTTTAAAAACGCACTCAAGTTCTGGAAGTTAAAGTGATGCTGTTTTTAGCATCTATAGTTTGTTGCTCTTATGCACATAACGACTCTTGAGATGCAACTTTTCCTGACCTGATAAAACGCAGACAGGACAATGTGGAGGACAAATCTTGAGTTATGCATGAAATATGCATGAAAAACTCTTTATTTAAAATGTATTTTATTCTGGGCAGACGACAAGTGATTGTGAAATTTCAAGTAAGAGACAGATAGAAATTATAAGGTCATGATGAAAAAAAAACATTTCACAAAAATGAGAGTGCACACTCTTCAAATTTAGCTATATATCTTGGAAACAACAAACACACATGTACTGTACAAAAAGAACACACACACATACACATCACTCATTCATTCTCGTACAGTCTCAATCTCGTGGCTGGATGCCCAGCATGATCTCTACCATGCTTGTCAGTTTTGTCTCCTCTAGTGCACTGATAAGACGGCTCAGTTTGGCACTCCTGCCCTCTGATTGGATGAAACGTCCAAGCAGTTGATAGGCCTGTTCATAAAGCCCTTCCCTCTCATACTCATAGGCGAGATTGTCGATAGCAGGGCCTTTTAGGGCACGGCAGTTCTTTTGTAAAGCCCGTCCCACTCGTTTCCAATCCCGTCCCACATGAGCAGCGAACCGCTGCTGGTCTGCTGAAGTCAAAGGCCTATCGTCTGAGAGCACAGGGAAGGAGGAGACAAACATCGAACAATTTGAAGGTGAAAACTAGTCTGTGATAAAAGAAATACAAATGTAAATTGCATCATCACATACATTTAAATAGTTAAAACTCACCAAAAACTCTTTTCTGAAACAGAAAGCAGTTCCTGGGCAGCTCCTGCGGCAGATGACTGGGAGGACCGAAGCTGTTCTGCAGCTGCTGCTCCAACTGTGTGACCTCGTCATCTCGCAAACGCACAGGCTACAAAACAGCCATCCATTAAATAAACAGCTGTTTATTTGAAAACACCAGAACTATATTGTTACATTCATAGAAGGTTAGGCACAACCGTTTATTTAAAAAAGAGATTTAAAGGGATAGTTCACCCAAAAATTTAAATCTGAAATGAATTACTCACCCTCATGTCGTTCGTTCGATCTTCAAAACACAAATGAAGATATTTTCGATGAAATTCGAGAGCTTTCTGACCCTGCATAGACAGCAACGCAACTACCATGTTCAAGGACCAAATGTAGTGAGGACATCGTCAAAATAGTCCATGTCCATCAGTGGTTCAACCGCAATGTTATGAAGCTACGAGAACTCTTTTTGCGCGCGAAGAAAACAAAAATACTGACTTTATTTAACCATTTCTTCTCTTACGTGTCAGTCTTTCGATGCTCATTCACAAGAGTACCAAAGTTTGAACCAATGATGTCACATGGACTATTTTAACAATGTCCTAACGACCTCTTCTGGGCCTTGAATGTTGTAGTTGCGTTGCTGTCTATGCAGGGTCAGAAAGCTCTCGGATTTCATCAAAAATATCTTCATTTGTGTTCCGAAGACGAAAGTCTTACAGGTTTTGAACGACATGAGGGTGAGTAGGCTAATTAATGTCAGAATTTTCATTTTTGGGTGAACTATCCCTTTTACATTTTTCTCAAATGGTGTTAATTTCATTGGGAGTCTCACAATAATGAGATATCCTCTCACTGTTTTCATCAGACTGGTTCACATAACACCTGTACTTCTACATTTGCAGACACAATGTCCATAATGACATCAGGACAGAGAAGGACGGCTTTATAGCAAGAATATGCAAGAGGTCAGAGGCCTTCTGACCTGACTAGTTTTGGCATAAGAAGGTTGCAAATGATTAATGAGAATCCCAACAGATCTTCTTCATGTCACTCTTTGTTCAAGTCAAATCAGCAATAATCCCTGAAATCTCAGTCCGACAGCATGCATTCCTGATTTTACATCAGAAAAATACGAGAGCAAATACAAGAGCACCTGAAGGAACTGAAAGCAAAAGAATGGTTTTCACATCTCTGACTCTGCAAACGTAAAAAACGAATACTGATTCATAGTTCTGTCTTGACAAGGCTGCAGACAGCAGGGAAAAACGGGCTAAATGCAAATGATAAAATTGCAACCATATAATCATAGAAAGAAAGTATACAAACCAAATAGGCCTATTGACTTTTAAAAGGCAGGAAAAATGCTTCTCATATCTGTTGTTGTTGATGCCAAGTCAAGTAAGTACTTCTAGTCACTGCATCTAATGCTACAGCACAAATTAAGCTTTGAAGAAGTTGCCAGCAGATGCCAACATGTACAGGCGTGACAGATGTGTGACATCCACTCATCCTCAAAAAACACTGCAGTGAATTATTGGCTGCCAAGAGCATTAAACCATCAATTTAGAAAGCAAATTAGTCTAATAGCAAATTTTTCTATTCAGCCTGTATTATCTCTTGTAATCATGTTAAGAATGCATTGCAGTGTTTGATCATTTTATTTACTTTTGTACTATTTGGTTTCTGCGTTGGATCTCCACTTGATGTCCAAAGTCAAATTTACAGCAGAGAATCGTTTCACAAAAATGAGTTATTTTTTAGTTGTTTTCACCATTGATCCCTGATACTACAATACCGTTGCAATAATTTGAAATTTGCAGACATTTCAGTTTCTGCAGACACCACATATAATCTACCACAAAAGCAGAATAAACAGGTTTCAGAACAGTACATATGTTACAGCATTCGCATTTTGTATAGAAAACTTGACATTTAGGCAGCAATCCGAAACATGCTTATGTGATCAAATCAACTTATCTTTAATCGATGAACCTGTAGTTTCTTCTCAGAGCTGAAAATGTGTCAAGAACATGCTCAATTAACATTTCTTATTACTTACTAGCAATATCTGAGGCTCTCTTGATTCGGGGAATTCCCAGCACCATTTACACCAATGACCTTTTGGCCTAAATATAAACTTTGCCTAAATACGAATCATCGTAAACTTTAAGGTCAGAAAAAAATCGTGAAACTGCCCCTGTTAAGCAGCAGTGAACTGTGATTTACTTCCGTTATCTGACATTCTGTGCAAACAGCTGCTCATAAAAGTACAGAGCCATATAAAGCGATCCTGGCGGTCATATCAGCATAAACAAACACACATACCTGTGATTGGCGTATGTGCTCCAGACACATCTCTACATCTTGAAGGCTTTGGTCCAACGTATGTATCCCTGCTTTGAGCTGTGTTTCCATGACAACCACATCAGGAAGAGTAAGAAGGCGTGAGGCATGCTGGGACAGAAACTGAGCAAGCGAACCACAAGCATAGCTCTCCAGGAATCGCTGACAGGGAGGCATGGCCATGAATTTAAGTTCCACCCCAAGGAAAGGATCAGCATCGTGCAGTTTCAGGATTTCGTACCCTTCCAGTCCACCAACAGAATCTGGATCAAATACAATTAGAACTATCAATTGCAACACCAACACATATAAATCTACTGTATATCTAAAACACCATAATCTTTTAGTTTCTGTACACTTAATATTTACTTGGTGGCCACTTCTATCAACGCTTACCTATAAGGGTGAGTTTAATAACCTTGAACAGGCTGAATTTCCCTTGCTCGTCTTTGTAAAGTGATAAAAGGTTGTGTGCTGGACTGCTAGACCCTAAGAAGAGTACAGCACACCCTGAAAATGCACCATCATTGCCGTTGCTGTCATATAACCTCTGCAGATGAAGATAAAAATCATACACACAATGTTAATTCACTTACAACAACATCTGGACAGACAAAAATGTAAACACAATGTACCTTTGTGTCTATACTGTCCATCTTCTGATCAAATTCCTGTCTCAATCCTGTGAGTGTGAACAAACAAATTACTCCACTTAAAAAAAACACACAAAGAAATTGTGCAAGCAAAGGAGAATTCCATTAAGATCTTATTAGACTAACACAATAAATGCATTATTTTGTGTGTGTTTCAGGATCTAACCACTTCCTTATAAGGCTGTGAGCTTGATGGTCGATACTGCTAAATAAATGGGGTCAGACGTTGGTGATTGTTAAATATGCGATGCACATGTTTACAGTTAAGTTAATATGGTGCGTCACGTTTAAAAAAGTTAACTTTTTACATTTTTAAGAGGTCGGTAGATAAAACATATACACACGCTCGCTCACACAAGTCTCGTGGCTTTTATTTTTATACATTTTACTTTTCTCGTGAACAAAAGTTTAACATCACGCAATACTGCTTGCCTTCAATTCACATGATAGCGAACATGAAACCTGCGCTTTGTTATATATATTACATGTTACTTACACAACGATTTGGTGAACTTTGTCTGAGTGATAAGGAAGTCTAAACAGGCCTGCAAACTTACACGAAGGAATCTTTCGAGGTGTCGAAGCGCTGTCTTGGCTACTAAGACACACCCACTAAAATGTTCAACGATCTGATTGGTTAAGAGTTTCGCGCATTCTATGTTGATTGGCTCAACGCTCCACGTCTGTTTTCATCGCTGCGTTTAACAACGGAACTCGTAACGCAGGAGGAAGTACGGAAGTTTGAGAACGTATATGTATTTTTTCCTTCCTGCCTTTACAGGACAAATGCAATGCATTTACTGTTTGTAAGGCTTGGTCTAATATCATGACACATCCAAGCTCATGGAAAGATACTGAAGTCAGGTAAGAGCTGTTGGTGTGTCTTGTATCCGTCTGATATAAGGAAACCCTCCCAGCAGGATTATTTTGTTACTTAGATATTGCTCTTTCACATCTCGGGAGACTTCATGGAGATCTCAATTAAACTGCGTGCAAGTATTAACTTTGTCTCACATGTTTCTCCTAAAAATTCCCAGGAGAAATAATAAGAGTACATGCAGTTACAATAAATTGACTGACTTTATAACTCTAAATTACAAAGATAAGGCTATGTTATAAATAAAGTTTCATAATTTATTACATTTATATTAAAAATTCTCATTTTTGATCGCAGACTGATATGTTTTAAGACATTTTGCAGTTTGAGACATTGTTGAGATCTTACGAAAATTGTAGAAAAGGTGTGAGATTTCTGGGGTTTGAAAACCTTTGAGAAGCAAGAGACTAAAAGTCTCCATTAGCTCTCCATTCCTCATTATAATCTCATTGCTGTCTAGGAGAAACATTTGAGTAAAGAAATCTCCTGTGTGATTTCTTTCTTCTTCTTCTCCATGGCTCCATATTTGACCAAAGGTTCTATTGCGATAAAAGCATGTTTCGTCATTAGTAAAGACTTTGAACCATACACTACTACACTGTCATAAAATGGTCACATGAACGTTAATACATACTCATCATAATAGTAACAAAACGATAAACAACAGAAATGGTGCCTGTCTTGCTCTTTGACATATTTTGAGTGCTGTCAAACGATTAATCATGATTAATCGCATCAAAAATAAAAGTGTTTGTTTACATAATATGTGACCCTGGACCACAAAACCAGTCTTAAGTCGCTGGGGTATATTTACATACATTGTATGGGTCAAAATTATTGATTTTTCTTTTATGCCAAAAATCATTAGGGCATTAAGTAAAGATCATGTTCCATAAAGATATTTTGTAAATTTCCTACTGTAAATATATAACAACTGAATTTTTGATAAGTAATATGCATTGCTAAGAACTTCTTCTGGACAACTTTAAAGGCGATTTTCTTAATATTTTTATTGTTTGCACCCTCAGATTCCAGATTTTCAAATAGTTGTATCTCGGCCAAATATTTCAAAAAATTGACCCTTATGACTGGTTTTGTGGTCCAGGGTCACATATATGTGTGTACTGTGTATATTTATCATGTATATATAAATACACACACACACACACACACAGTATATATTTATATTCATATAATTTGTATTATATAAACATAAAATTTTTCTTAAATATATTAATGCATGTGTGTCTATTTATATGTACGTAATAAATATACACAGTACACGCATATATTATGTAAACAAAAACTGTTATTTTGGATGCGATTAATCGTTTGACAGCACTACATATTTTATCTCTCGTCTTAGGTGTGAGTCAGGAACCAGTGTCCCTGACAGATATTCTGCTCTTCTGCCACTGGTCAGAAATTTGAAACTGAGAATGTGTCTGACCGATCCAGCCAATCGCAAAACAGCACTGCTGGTGCTGCGGCAGGCAGTTGCCAGGGGTGAAGGGCGGCTGGAAGCACTTTCCATCTGTTGTGTGGGGAACACACCTCTCTTTTATGCTGGTCAGGACCTGCAGCAAGGCTTAGTGGACATACTGACGAACGGGTTGTCCCTAACTGTGCTTGACCTAAAGGGTGTACCCTTCACCCTCAGCGACTCCTTCGTCAGGAGTGTAGCCATGCTTTGCCCTGCTCTGCAAAGTCTTTACATCAACAATCACTCTCTGGTGTGTGGCGTCAACGCTGAAACGCTAAGGCAAGCACTGAAATGCTGCCAGTCGCTCAGCGTTCTTGGAGTTTTCCAGGCCAGTCTCGCACAAGACGTCTTTAAAGATCTCATGTTGCCAGAACGACCAGCACTAAAGAAGCTAGAGCTCCGTTGCGAACGCTCGCTCAAATACACCGTGCCTCACTGTGACCAGATATGGCTAGAGTTAAAACTGAGACACCCACGTCTCTGGGTGGAACTTGAGCTGGACCACACCCTTCCCGAATTGCACGTTCCAGGGGTACTGCAGCCCAGCATCCCTGTCCGATGTCTTCGGCTGCTCACTTGGACTTTGCTGTTGGATGAGGTTCGGATAGTCAGGCAGAGTTACGCAAACACACTAGAGGTTCTGGAGCTGCAGACAATCCCATCCCTTGAACTTAACTCTGAGCTGATAGCCTTAGCAAAGCAGTGTGTCAAGCTCCAAGAGGTTCACTGTTATTGTGTGGTCTTGCAAGAAGTTATAACAGCGTTCATCACGAACTGTCCAAATCTCTGCAGATTCACACTCAAAACATAAAGAGCCTCACCCATGGACCTCCCCTAAACTAAAGTAATGCTCTTGCACTATTTTAAGTCTAATCAAATAACTACATTTGTGACACTGATTATGCGAAATACTTTTACAGACGGTCAGATGTTGTTTCCATTTAAGCGGGAGATGCTCTTTGGATCATTCTCAAATGATGCTGGAGAATGTGATCATCAGGTTTAGGTCACTACAGCAAAAGGGAGACAAACCAAATAAGATGTTCTGCTATTCATGTACATTTTTGAATTAAACTTCACTTAAATATTAATTAAACTTCAAATATATTTCACTTGAAATCACTTAAATATAAAATATAATTATCTCGTTAATTACTCAGCCTCACGTCATTCCAAACATGTACAACTAACTTTCTTCTGCAGAACACAAAAGAAGAAATTGAGCGTCGGGAATGGACGGGAGTGGAGTCGGGATCTCCACTGTATGGAGAGAGAGAAAAAAAACACGTTTCTCAAAATATCTCCAAATATTTTATGCTCCAAAGAATAAAGAAATGCATACAGTTACATATATATTCAGTTTCAAAATGACATTTGGGTGAGTAGATAATGATGATGAACTACCTAAAATACAAACATTTTCACTGATGTTCTCAGACTTAATTTGGTGTTTAACACTTGTTATAGATCTGTGGTATAACACAATGGGCTTCAAATGAACACAAATGTCAATATTCATGTGTTAATTATTAACATTTATTGACATCCGAGCACAAATGCTCTTTTAACAATCAAATGATTACATTTCATTTCGAGCATCACACTTAACACTGAATTTTTGTAGTTGGGAGTGAAACTTTCAATTCAAAAATGAAAGTGCCCTTATAATTCAAACGTATTTTTGTTTGTGTATACTAAGCTCAAAATGTTATGAAGTGTATAACCAATGCACTCTGCTTTCGTATACTCGCATACAGTCAGCCAGCCAATCAAACTTTAGATTTTCTCTCATCATTCATAGTAGTTAAAAGAGAAGTCATAGAATGCTGTGGTATTCTGGGAAGAAAGTTGGCTGGAGCTGCTATTATTGATATGCTTGATGAACTTGAGGGTGTCTTTGTCTCTGTAGACCAGAGCGAGGGAGTTATCTTCAGGATACACTGTCAGGAGCTACGGAAAAAACACAGTGTCAACAAAATAAATAATGTGCACTAGTCTGCCGTGTTTGCATGTTATAATATAATAAATCATTAAATGAAAACAAACTGACATTGTGCGACACCATCACCTACCTCCTCATCTTCATCATGTGCAATATAGGATGTAAATCCCCCAAACTCTGACTTCCACCCTGATAGAAAAAACAGAGGCTGATGTTTGATTCTAATATGCTCTAGCACTTTTTTTTCAACCCTTTGTCCCTCAATCAAAATTAAATCACACTGAACACAATTATCAACTAATTGCAAAAAAGGCAAACGTAAATGTTAGATTTCATACCTGCACAGCCCATGTGAAGCTGCAGATCCAATGCATACTCTCTTTTGACAGAATCATGTAACAATGTATAGTCACCATGTGTCCAGCGACGCAGTTCTCCTACACAAGTAGGAGGTCCTGCAAGAATACACAGGTTAAATTATTGTAAAAATAGGGGAAAAAATGCACACGTTGATTACCTTTGTCTTTCTTCTTAGTTGATGAAGCATCAGCATCAGTAGTGGATGCTGATGCTTGTGTATTTCCCTCTCCATCTCCATTCTCTGTCTCACTCTTTCCATCTTCGTTCTCGCTCTCATCCTCATCGCCACACAGATAGTGTAGACGGAGACCGGTCAGGTTGGATAAGAGGATGAAGAATGACTCAGAGGAGAGGAGTTCCCAGCACTCCTGTACACAAGATGGGACGCTCTGCATATCTACACAGCCATAACACCTAAACACAGTGACGGGCATTAATACATGAGCATATAAACAAATCACATGAAACATACCAGAAAACAAAACGTGCAGACAGGAAGAGATAAATAGTAGAAATATTATCAAACAAAAGACGGGTGGTTTGGTTCTCACCTCTTATTGGGTGGCCCCTTCCTCTCCCACTGGATTTCAGACGACTGCAGTGCACTGCGCACCTGCCTCAGTTTCTCCTCCTGACAGTTAAAGGGCAGAATTCAGGATATCAGCATTATAGATACTTGTGTGTACGAATACAGTATGTAATAGTTTCTGATGAATGAATGAATGAATGAATGAGGCATTTATATAGCGCTTTATTATGTATTGCTGTACACCCAAAGCACTTTACAATCATATGGGGGGTCTCTCCTCTACCACCACCAGTGTGCAGCATCCACCTGGATGAGGTGAGGACAGCCACAGGACAACGGCGCCAGTGCGCTCACCACACACCAGCTACAGGTGGAGAGGAGAGAGTCATAGAGCCAATCAAGTGGATGGGGATTATTAGGAGGCCATGATTGACAAAGGCCAGTGGAGGGAATTTGGCCAGGACACCGGGGTTACACCCCTACTCTTTTACGAGAAGTGCCATGGGATTTTTAATGACCACAGAGAGTCAGGACCTCGGTTTAACGTCTCATCCGAAGGACGGTGCTTTTTACAATATAGTGTCCCCGTCACTATACTGGGGCGTTAGGACCCACACGGACCACAGGGTGAGCATCCCCTGCTGGCCTCACTAACATAACAGCAACCTAGTTTTCCTAGGAGGTTTCCCATCCAGGTACTGACCAGGCTCAGCCCTGCTTAGCTTCAGTGGGCAACCAGTCTTGGGCTGCAGGGTGATATGGCTGATAAAGGCAGGTATATATTAACACAAATACACTTTACAACAAGGTTCGATTCTTTAACATCAGTTAACGCATTAGGTCTCCATCCAGTTGCTGGTTGAATTACAGGCAGATCTGAATGCGAGCTTGCATTTGGTCATAATAAAGAGGCGGGATTTAATTGGACTAAATGACTGGAGAAGTCCAACATATGTCACTAGAGAGAAATCGGTCATTCTGGAGGACAGAGTTTAGACATTTAAAAAAAAAATTATGAGGTCAAAACAATTTAAAAAAATTAAAAAATTAATAATGACTTAAAAATATAATATTAGAAATTATCATTAATTCAGACTTAAAAATTCTAAAGTTAACAAATTGAACTTAATTGTAAAATGTTACCGCTAATGCATACGAAAAGCTGTGTTTTGGCATATTCGTTGTAATTTAGCTCTATTGGTATCGTACATATAGCACAATATAAGCATATTCTTGCATGCGGAGTCTGCAAACGTCTTACATGTGCACAAATATAAATAAGTAACTTAGACACTTAATTATTTAAAACTTACTCTGACTACATGCCTCTAGTGTAGGCATGGGACATGTCACTAAATTTCACATCTACAGGAATTTCTCCTTCGCATCAATTATACATGGACCTCCACAACAGCACAGACTAAAAGGGCCTTATAAAAGCATCTTCTGGCAGAGTTTATTTAACAGTTAATATATACAATTCTTAAGCATGTACCAGTGTGTTTTGCTCATAGGGTGCATTGTCAAACCCTGATGTACATATGTATGTGTCCTACTGTACATTAAACATAACTGAAAATTTTTGTGTAATAAATACTAATGATGATGACTAACCTGTAAGAAACTAGGCAAGCAAATCTCAGAACTCTCTTCGA
>NW_015555773.1:727113-730668 GCF_001515605.1 Sinocyclocheilus anshuiensis | reverse complement strand
GCCTGATAGCGAGGATCCAGGTACATCTCATTCACCCACTCAAATAGCAAACTCTCCTATAACAAACGCATAGATTGAGAAGATACAGGCTGAGTTTTGGCCAAAAAAACGTTCTTTCACGCTAACTTGACTTACATCTCTGGGGATATGAGTGTGACGGGGAACTGGGGGTTCGATGTAGCGCGAGGGTCTTGGTAGAGAAGGGCCATGAAACCAACCACTGAGAGATAAACGGCACTTCTCCTCAGAAAGAACCTCTGCCACCTAAGAGAGTCAAGATTGCCGTTTAGTTCATTAAAACAGATGTAAATCACAACCAATCCTGACCAGTGTTGTGATAGTTAAAAAGACACAAAAGATGATATTTTGAAGAATGTGTTTATTTTTAATTGTAGAACAAAGCTAACATACATGGCCTACAATACCTATATACAAGCCAGCGCTTGCATTAAAAAATATTTGGGAAAATGTTGATAACCAAACTGACTTCCACTGTATTTTTTTTTTCATACAATGGAAGTCAATGGGAACTGAAACTGCTTAGGTACAAATATTCTTGAAAATATCTTCTTTTGTGTTCCACAGAAGAAAGTCAGGTTTGTAATGACATAAAGGTGAGTAAATGATGACAGAATTTTTATTATAGGGTGGACTATCCCTAAACTAAAACTTAGTTTAAAGATCATATTTAATTGACATAATACTGAATCAGATGAAAAACCTAAACTTGAACTAAAATTTGAAATGTTGCCTTGCTGAGGTACTAAATTTACTAAAACTAAAACATAAAAATTAAAGCATAAATAAATAAATGCCAAAATCACATAACAAAACTCCTAAAACTGAAAAGATAACTAAAATCATACAAATAAAAGCTCATTCAAAATATTAATTAATACTATAATAGTATAAAAATCATACTAAAACAACACTTTTTCTAACTACCTGATGAAAGGAGACGGGGGACACTTCAAAAAACACCAGAGAGTTCCAGCAAGGGAGCAGAGACTTGACAACACTCACAGGCTGACAGTGTTCTATGAAAAATATACAATTATAATTAATTAATTAACTAACCAACAATTAAATACATTTACACATGGTCCTTGTGTATGATTCATTCCTACATATTCTATAACCTTATAATCTTACATAAAAATGTAATAACTTTTTAATTATTTTTTTTGTTGAATATCATGACTCAAATGGCATGATTTAACTTATTTTAAACTTAAGACAAATTTTGTGGGTAAAATGACACCATTTATGTTCTTGTATCACACACCATCAGTGCTGAACATGTCCAGTGTCCCTCCATCTTTCACCTCCCAGGGAGGTACCAGATAGAGGATGAACGCAACTCTTCGTCCCTCCAGCTCATCATCGTGACACAGCAAAACATCTGCACAAAGAAAAAACATCTGCATCTCCTTGCCTACACCCCAGTGATTGGTCGAGAAGCGGTCAGATGGTTTACCTGTATGCTCGTACTTTGCACAGGATATATCGACAGTCGCCTCCAGATCCACCTGCAACACTTCTGACAACCAGACACGAAACTCCCCAAAAATCACAGACCTGAGATCCCAACAAACAATACGTCTGTGAGCAAAACAATGACAGAAACTTTAACGCGGAAGCTCATTTGAACTCTGGAGCACCTTATTTGTGAGAAATGGTGTTCTTTTCTCTCTCTCAGATCATCTGACTGCAGAAGAAACAGAATTCAGGACTCAGTTTTCACTTCTTCATAATATATACCTATAATTCAGACTGATACCTGTTGAAACTTGTACAAATCATTTGACTTGCTGTTGAAATTCAGCTGCAGGAGCTCTGCTTGCAGACTTTCCACGAAGCTCTTACTCTGCAGGAAATGAGTGATCTGACAGTGAGGGAAGGGCTCACAGTCCAGGTGGATATTACCTGGAACAGAGACCAGAGACTTCACAGACATGACAGATACACAGACCAGTTTGCTTCATCTCTAAAAAGCAATCAGATTCTGCTCTTTTCTGCTAACAGTAACTGTATAAAAGACTGTTGAACTCGTGTAAACTCACTGTGTAGACAAACATACCATTAGTGTAGCTCTCTTTCCTCTGCCATGCGTCTCTCGTGCCTTTCTGGACAGATTCATCCCTCAAATCCGAATTAATCACGGCGAGTTCACCTCGTTTCTCTTTCTTATTCTTTTTACCCGTTTCGGGATAATTTTGTCGTTTTTTAGCTGGCATAACAAGACCATGAGGGATTAAACCCAGGGGGACTTTTGTTTTCTTTCTAGGGTCTTCTTCGTGCAGATTCAGTCAGAGGTGCTTTTGGATCGTTACTGCCCCTCCAGGTCAGTTGTGGAAGAGCCCATAGTTTCTCTGAAAAAATATTTGAAATCATATTCTGATGAAATACTCTGTCCAAAAAACAACATATATATACACTACCGTTCAAAAGTTTGGGATCAGTAACAATTTTTATGTTTTAAATACAGTAAAACAGTAATATTATGAAATATTATTACAATTTAAAATAAGTTTTCTACTTTGATATACTTTAAAATATCATTTATTCCTGTGGGGGCAAAGCTGAAACTCCATCAGCCATTACTCCAATCCTTAGTGTCACATGAATCTTCATAAATAATTCTAATATGCTGATTTACTGTCAATGTTGGAAACAGTTGTGGTTTAATATATACATAAATATACACAAACATGTTTGGTGTATGTATGTAGATAGATAGATAGTCAGATAGATAGATATGAAACCTAGGATTCTTTTTTCAAGATTGTTTTTATAAATATAAAGTTAAAAAGGAACAGCATTTATTCAAAATAAAAGCCTCTTGTAACAAAAGTATTTTCTATAACTTTTTATCAATTTAACAATAAAAGTGTGAATTTATTTAGAAAAAGAAAAACATGTGTGTCAGTGTATAGTCTATGTAGGTTGTTCATATTCAATAATCCTTTTTATTTAATGGCATGATGAACATGATTAATATATTATCTTCACATTTTCAGATGTATAATTTAGTGTTAATTATCACTGGGTAAAACAAATCTCCATCTTCACTTTATTGTTTATTTTGAAATTTGATACCAAGGTGTTCTGGCAATGTGCCCACCTTCAGTCATTTCTTTGTGACAAATCAAAAGTTTCTGTCTGGTAAAAAGCATTAATACCATGGCTTTAAGGAGATAAACATGGTTACGCAAGTAAAATTGTGATTAAATTATACAAATTGTGACACGGGTCATAGTATTTGAATATTAACATTTATTACAATTGACACAGTGCAATTAAGTTACACTTAAGACGGCAGTATCTATTAACAGTAGGATATTATAGAAAATATACTTTTTTTGGACTACACTAAGATTTAAAAAAACAAAAACAAAAAAAATACTTGTACAACAACAACAAAAAAACTAACATCATGTCATTTGAGGTAATGGTTTATGAACCAGCTTCAGCGCTGACATCTGCACAGTCAGAGGTCCCCAGATAACGCACTGCCCACTGCATCAGATGCCCTGGGATTCTAGACAGATGCGT
>NW_015555773.1:696861-726209 GCF_001515605.1 Sinocyclocheilus anshuiensis | reverse complement strand
CGTGCACACACACACACACACACACACACACACACACACACACACACACACACACACACAGGTAGAAACCAGCAGCAACCAATAAATAGATCTTGGATATGAGGGGTGTAGGTTACTGTGGTTAGGTTGAAAGACGATGGCTTCATTCCCAGGGGATTTGGTTTTACTCTTCATACTGGACCGCTGATGTTACACACTTATGTCCACTGTCTAGGTAACACTCTGCTCTCATTTTTTTCTGATGCTAATCTGGTTTTCAGATTTCAAATCTAGAAAGCTTTATTATAGGTACTCTAGCAGTCAAAACTGTTTCACACAAACCTTTTGTTGTAAAGGCATATGCTTAAATTATGAAAAATACAATAAATATATATTATATACATAAATATTATATATAATTTATATCAAATATATACTATGTATTATATTATTTCATATTATATATATAAAATATAAAAATATTGATATAATAAAAATATTACAGTAAAATATACATGCATATATTACCTTTCTACCATTCAAGATTTTGAGGTTGGTGAGATTTTTAAATGTTTTTGAGTCTCTTATGCATTCAAATAACAAAAATGCTTATATTGTGAAATGTTATTCCAATTTAAAATAACTATTTTCTATTTTGATTTCTATTTTTAAATGTATTTTATTCCTGTGATGCAAAGCTGAATTTTGGATCTTCAGGATCACATGATGATCCTTCAGAAACCATTCTAATATGCTGATTTGCTGCTCTAGACACATTTCATTATTATCTAAGTTGAAAACAGTTGCTGCTTAATATTTTTGTGGAAAGTTGAGAGTCAGTAATATATATACACCACGTCCAAATTTTTGACTGCTATTGTGTAAGTACAAGAATACAAAACTGTGAAACAGTTCTTAGATCATTGGCCATCACATTACAAGCATGTTATAATCAGCATGTGTCAGTGGGGAACACATCATACTCACTGGAAATGGCCAAGGGCTGTGGCAACCTGAGGCTGTGGGTGATACAAATAGGAAAAAGGCGTTCCATCTGAGTGCACCTGCAACAGGGAAGCTGGGACAATGTAGCCACATTTCTGATGCAACACACAAATAGATTAGGACTAGATATATTCTTAATTTGGTTAGTCCCACAGAAAGCATTAGTCATATCATATTATGCAAGTGAGCCACACTGCCCAGCTCGGACAAAGCAAAATATCATTTATACTCACTTTCCTGGCTTTGGTGGGTGGAGACGCCGAGGGCTTTGGCCCGGCGGGTGGAGACACTAGGGGCCTCTGTTCAGAGGGTGGGGCTGTATTATGGACAAGCCACGAGGGAGGACTCAGCGCACGCTCTTTGTCTTGCTCCTGACTGGGGTCTCTGCAAGACTTATCGCTCGAGTGGAACGGACTAAACTGGGTCGGTTTCGGTCTCTGACTGAGTGTAATGCCGTCCACCGACACCCCTCCAGAGATCTGCTTTGAGAACTGGGCTTGGGTGCTTGTTGCTACAGGCAATGGGGGGACTTCCTTTAAAAGCGATTGACTTTCTTGTTCTGGGTCTGTATCAGCACAAAAATGATTGAAATGCTTAGTGCACAATTACAATGACGCCCTGTTATTGTAATAAATATATGCTTAAACAGGAAATTACCATTTGAGTCTGAGGTGGAACGTCTACCTAATAGAGCCGGCTCTTGCGTGAACATATCCCATGGGCTCTCTCCATCCCCAGATAGCTCCCCCGTTCCACACAAAACCTCTGGGAGACAGAGGGATGGCTTTAATAACACATCTACTTGGAACAGCACTGACTTTCTTTTGTAAAATCTCACCTGGTCTTGTGTGTACCAGAGTAGACGGCCCTTCATCTGGACATGAGACACTTAAACCGTCCTGAGTGGCCATTGTTTGGTTTGCACTCGACGCGCTGGTTGGATGCGATTCTTCAGGGGGCTGGGCCAAGTCATTTGGCGTCTCACTCTCACTGTCTGCACCTGCGCACACTGATGTGCACGAGACAAAAACACATATGCACAGGGCGCCACATGCACGTTGAAATCTGGTTGAATGCCCAAAGGGTTGTCATGAAAAAAGCAATTAATTAGACAGCAGACAGTACTGGGATCAGCTGTCATCAGCTCCCTCTGTTCCTCCGGGATGAGAAGAAAAGGCACGGGGACAATGAACTGCTCCTGTCCCTGGAAAAAACACACACACCCATACGCAATGATAATTTGTCTGGTCAACAGCTGGTGCCTTTAAGTTGCCAAGGAAGCAGCTTTACCCTCCAGTGAAGCCTCTCTCTGTGCCAGTGAGTTGGTGTTGCCACACTTGGACAATACGTTGCAGACATGGTTATTTTCTCCGTTGCATCATTCAGAATATTTATTATAATGTCATTGTGCCACACGTCCAACAGAGACGAGAGCGAGACCCCTGGGAAATTAGGTACACAACGCACATCTTTATCATTTCTGTGTCTTCGCTTTATAAATGACATTACGAATCCAAATTACAGGCATTCAATGCAAAAGGTGTGTGTACATGCAAGCTTTACAAAGAAACACAAAGAGAAAGAGTGTGTGATACTTACCAGAGGCTGAACTTACTGAACCCTCCCTGCGGGATCTGACAGAGAGCAATACAATTAACACGACCTGTTCAACACATCATCTTAAAAACACGCTACAGTTCTCTGTGTGATGTATGTGTTCACACAAACTATAAATAAGGTCAACGCACCTCCATGTCTTTATGATCTGATCTCTGACTGATGAGAGAGTTGTGCTGAAAGATAATTCGATTAACAAAGATTAACTGTTATTGATTTAGTGCGATTAGGAAACATCACTTTGCACGCTTAGTAGAGAGATCAATGACTTGCCAGCTGGGGGGGTGGTGGTGCTTTGAGGCGATGCATATGATGTTCATTCGACTGACTTTCAAGTAAAACTGACAAGATGCCTGAAAAAAACAAACAAACAAAACAAACATGTACGTAAAAGTGCAAAATTCTGCAAGCAAAATGGTCAATCGTCAATAGTGTAGCTGTGTATGAAGCACAGTTCACACAGAAGTCATTTTTAAACCAAGAAGCTATCTGTTGGTCAATACGGCAAATCTGTTTGACCAGTTTGAAACCATTGAGAAATCTGAATTCCCAACTAGGCATATTTCCACTGAAATGACTACACTTCACCTGCGAAAATTCGCCTTAACACAGTGTTTTTCAACTCCCCGAGGCAGTGGTTTTCAAACTTTTTTTACTCCAAAGCTGAAGAATTTAAGAGGAGAATTTTTAAAAAATATTTTAAAATCACAATTTCTACCCAATAAAATATTTTATTAAAAAAAATTATATTCATCTCTCTTTTTTTTTTGGCACTTTGCAACTTTTTCTGGATAGTGCACTACAGAGTAGGCAGGAAGTAATATGAAACATGGATTAATATGGAAGAAAGAGGTGAGACAATGAGACAAGACTCCTAAAAGCCTGAAACACAACTGTGATTTAAGATTAATTATTAAATTTAGTTTTAAGTTCAATTTACAGTTTTCTAGACCAAACAAGCCTAAAAACTATTAAACGAAAATATATTAAACTCTTTTCAACCAGATATACTGCCATGAAGCTGAAATTCAGCTAAATGCTTTATAATCTCCCCCACAAAGAATTAAGTTAAATTCAAATAGAACTCAACAAAATTTTAACATTTTTGCAACATGAGCAAAAGTACAATAAGCATCATTAGGGCGCAATATTAACGTTTAGGCCACTGTATGAATTATAGGTCATACTTATGCAATATATACCAGGGTGACCTTGCTCTGTCTCCATCCGATGGCTGCTTGGTTTGAAAAAGGCCCCTGACATAATGGCATGACTTTTTTTCGATTAGTAATGCATCAGCACTGAAATGAAAAATGTTGAGAGGCTGGGATGAAAAAATTGCATACATATAACATACCAGATCAGGGTTCATGTCGAACTTCAGTTCAAAGCTGCGTACATATACTATAGCATTGTGCAGGCCTGTAAAAGAGTCCATCTCCTCCATGCTGAAGAAACAGAAGACAAAACTCTGACACAGTCATGTTTGAGTTTGATTGAATTACTGTCATTACACTCAAACTGAAAGTAGTGCTCTCTGAAATTCACTCATGCAAGTGCAAAATTCAAGGCAACAGTTGCTGCAAGGCAGAAGATCAGAGCCCTTGTAACAGCTAGATTGTGCTTATTTCAGCACGATTTTCACTGGGCCCGATTATCCAGATGAGTTAGATAAAAACAGGGGCTCAGGTGTGTAGTGAGTGGTGTCATAACAGAGCATTAATAGGTCCCTCACTCCTGCAGACACTCCCACGCGGCGTCGCTCAGCACCGCGGGAATGACAGCGCTCCCATCGGACATGAACAGCATACAGGCATCTGTGTGCTCCATCCGCTGCGAGTCTGAGATATCACACACCTAACACACACACACCCGCGCTTCAGTACTCACGCGACACTCCACAGAGATGATCACACACATTTGCTACTACTTACGCCGACCACGTTGGCTTTTACAGTCGTTTCACACTGGCTTTGGCCGTAGTTTTGGACGAGTTTCTCGATCCACGGCTCCAGCTCAGCCATTCGCCGACGCTTTATCTTTGGTGGATTCATGGTGTGTAACTTATCTGTTACTGTCCACCAGTGTAAACACAATAAACGAGCTCATCAGTCTTCGCGCCTCCTTATTGAACATTGATGCTATCTTTTGGTTCCGTGTAGAAAACTACACCTGGCGATTTGAGTTCCGTTACAATCACATACGTTTGAATCGTTGATGCCCCCTTGCGGTAGCAATGATCATTAAAAAAACTGAGATAAGTACATTTTTGGGTACTGTTTATTATTTTTAGTAAGGTACAATACCACTTATAAAAAGGAAAAAACATGAACATGCCCTTTCCCAAAGTGTAAACCTACAACAAAACCTTTACCTTCACTGATGGCATGAAATGTAATGGGGAGAAATGATTGTTGTATAAAAAAAGTCACTCTTACAAATAAACATTGCTTTCTTAATAAAAAAAAAAAAACAACAACTAATAAATCAGTGATTAAAACTCGACCTATGAGAGAAAACATGCACACAGCAATATCATTGTAAAAACTGCAAGAAAAGTTGCTTGTAAAACATTAAAGCTTTCTTAAACATTCCATAAAACCATTAAATCACATTCCACATTATGGTTTCACCTGTAAATAAAAATAGAAACAAGTGAGACTGAGACTTCACAAACTGTCAGCATGATCATGAATACAAGTTGCCAACTTAAAAATTGCACATGAACAATTTATTTTTTACAGCTACCTTGTTAGCTGTTGCAGTTTTGTATTAAATACATGAGAATGAAACTGGATGACTATGTTACCTATAATATGCAGACAATATATAGGAGTAGTCATGTAAATATTGGAATATGTGTTACCTGCAAATTCAGTGATTCATTCAGACTCCCACCCATCTTCTGTAAGCTCTCATGAAGCCCAGCTTTCAGAAGTGTGTAATCTGGTTTCTCAGTATACTGCAGGCTCATCACATTAGACAGGTATTTTTGTAATGCACCTAAATTACAAAACAAAACATTACATACGCATCTTCGCTAGCACTAAGCACATGAAGTGAGAATAGAAACAAGCATGCTCACCTGAAGCTTTCTTCTGTTTGTAATAGCCACTCAAAAGTCCAGTGATATCAGAAATATACCTGTAGGCAGGCAGAAAACATATTCAACATAAAAGCACGTAACTGTAGCCTTACCTCTGTAAAGTGGTATGTTTTAATTCTTGAAAATTGTACATCCAGTAGCGATGTTCCTTTATGATTCGAAATGCATATGGTATGATGACGTAGTCAGATAGCAGTCGCTTGTATTTCAATGAAAATCTGTTCATGTACTTTCAGCCAATGAAAGCTAATGGCTCATGATGGGCTAGCAACCTTCATTTCTTAATTAATCAATAAGATGCTTCTATTTCAAAGGAACATTACAAGCAATTTATCATACAAGAGCCAACAATATCTGCAGCACTGCAAAAAGCAAGTTTCAAAAGTAAGCAATAGACGCAGTACACAAGCTAGGGTGGAAATAAAAATAATTTATTCTTTATTAGAAAAAAATATTTGTATATTTTATTTTTAAAATAAAACGTATTTGTAAGAAATGCCTTTATAGATTATGTTCAGCTCTCTTCAAATTGGACTCCAAGAAGGACCCTCAAGGGGGTACTAGGGGGTCCACAGACAATTTGTAAAAAAAAAACGTAACGTAAAAATGTTTTTTACAATTCTTTGTTATATAAACTATTATCTTAATGTATTAAATTACAATTTTTAATAGTAATACTTTATGTTTTTCAGATATTATTATTTTTTTATTTTAACTTTATTATTCGAATTTTATTCAGACCAATTATTAAAGTTTTTAAAAATAACTCCCTTTAGTTCCCTTTATATTTTAACAAGGTGGTCCATCATATTTAGGGGTCCTTAGTATCAACAAAACATTTTGCTCACAGTAAAGGTTTGTTTCTTGAAGGTTACCAGTTACCACCACTAAGCTTTAACAACTATACCACACTACTCCAGGTAGTAAGTATATGATAAGCCACTATGTTATTATTATGTTATGTTACTGTGTTACAAGAACTAGTCTGACCACATAGCAGTTAGCCAAGGGGTAATCAGTCTTACTTTCTGGATTCAAATTTACCTTCTTATGTAACTGACTTAAAGTTGTGACCAGTCTTGAAAAAAAAAATTTGATGACTAACTTGTAAGGCCTGTTTAAGCAGTTTATGCAACCGGTCTCTCTTGAATATATGCCTGATGAAGATGTTTTTGTGGTTTCACTGACCTCTCCTTCTCTGCAGCAATGGCCGAGCTTGTTTGAGAGAGCTGACTCCAGGGTAGTGAACCTGTCATCCAATACAGCATACAGTAACCCAGAGACTGCAGGTCACTACGACGAGAGGGACCTGCAAAACACCCATAGACCATAGTAAATTAGACTTGCTTTCGTACACGGATAAAGTAAGTAATGCAATGAACAAGTGATGCTCACCAGCTCCCTTGTGAGAATCCACACTGATAAAGTTGATGTTACCCTGGTGTGCAGTGCGGCTACCCTGTCTGTACTCCACATGCTTTCCACCAGGGCAAAACCTAAATGCATGACCAAAGCCTGACAAGAAAACCTACCAAACGAACAAACAAACGCTTTAATACTTAAGTAATATATAGAGTATATATGTTCAGTTCATAAGGGACATGCTTATTGACCTCTGTGTGACTGTCAGTGTTGATGTAAATATTTCCAGCATGGATGTCTGCATGGGCATATTCCTTCTCGTGGATGAATTCCAGTGCATCCAACTACAAAACACATACACACACATACTATATATATGTGTGGAAATAGAAACAAATCTGAACGTCATTGAATAGCACACTCACTAGTCGCAGTGCAAGCTGGAGCACAGCTTTCTCAGATAGAGTATCGTTCCCTTCATCCATGACTGTCTGTAGAGTTTGACCCATGCTAGGAAAAACTAAAAACCTGCAGGGAAGTGAATATGAATATGGTTATGATTAGATTCCACAGTGAACTCATGCTCATTGAACTGTTTTTATCTTTACGCACAATCATAAAATGTGGTGCTCATGATGCAAGATTATGAAAATCAGTGAAATGCAAATCAATGATCAAAGACGTCAGTGTACACAATCACAAAGACTAACATTATTACAGATGAGATGTGGAAAAAATGTATGTAAATACATTCCACCATTTCCCAATTGCAAAATGAATGGCTGTTGGCTATAAGACTATGATAAATATAAAATATATTGGCTTCAAAAGCCATTTTTGTAATGTCAATATAATTATTGTAACATCTTATCTTGAATGTCTTGAGGCTTTTCTCACTATGTATTGACATCTATGATTATATGTGCACTGCCATTCAAAACTTTAAGGTCAGTAAAATGTTTTAAATGCTTTTGAAAAAAGCTTCTTATGACTAGCAAGTCTGCTTTTATTTGATAAAAAAAAATAATAAAAATAATAATAATAATAATAATTATTATATATATATATATATATATATACTGTATATATGGGACATTCTACCAGAAATGTACATTATCTGTCCTTGACTTGTTACAGTGAATAAAAAGTATTACATCCAAAAAATGTCTAAAACTGACTGATGGTTGATTTCTGTGAGTTGTTCTGTAAAGGAATATGTCATTCATTAGGTTCTCAGATATTTTTTAATTTATTAAAAACACTTTTGAAAATTACAAATCCTGTCCTTGTCCTCAGTGTGTGTATATATATATATATATATATATATATATATATACAGTAAAACAGTAATATTGTAAAATATTATAAGAATTTATAATTGTTCTCTATTTTTTTATTTTTATTTTTTTTTATTCCTGTGATGGCAAAGTTGAATTTTCAGCAGCCATTATTACTCCACAATCCTTCAGAAATCACTCTAATATACTGATTTAGTGCTCAAAAAACATTTCATATTGTCAATGTTGAAAACAGCTGTGCTGCTTAATATTTGGGGAAATATTTCAGGATTTGCTGAATAAAAGTATTATTTCTTTAAAAATTATATTTTTTGGGCCCAAACATTTGAACAGAAGTGTATATTAGTCTATAAAAGTTTCCGAACATAAGGATATAAACCCAATACCTATATGCGTCATGAAGACCGAACCCTACACAGGATGGAATCCCAAGGAAGTCCAATTTGTGCAGTTTCAACCATTTCTCCACTATTGACAAAGAAAAAGAAAGTTGTGGAAAGCCTGTAGTTGCACTAAGCTGGGTCTTTATGTATCCATTACAAGTGCTAAAATGACTGACCTGCATCAGGTTTGGCTGCTCTCAGATGGAAGTTCTGCTCATTAAACAGGTGCCCCTCTTTAGCCCCCTGAGAAAGAGAACACAAAGTCATCAAGACCTTCTTCCCAAACACGTGTACACAGACACTACATTGTGTGAACACAGCACTCACCAGTCGCAACATGTACTTGCAATCATTTGAGTCTGCGTGCTGATTTGCCTGGCAGACTAGATTAGATAGACAATATTTAGATTCATATGCCACCTTTAATGCATTGCTGTTATTGTTATCTTAACCATCTGACAAAAAAAAATGATAAAAGGATTTAAAGTGCATAGATGGATGCATTCACTCATCTCATTAATCAAGGGTAAGATGGTTATTGTCATATACGCCTTACCTGCATATGTCAGATCTAATTCTGTTTGCCACAGAAGTTCAACCAGCTTCCACTTTTTGCTGGACTGGTCACAAACCACTGTACCCTTTGGGACAGGCTCAACAGCGCACACTCGCTTCCTGGCTTTGCATTTGGCTAAAAACCCACAAAATAACAACATTTAGCTATTTTTGCCATTTAGTATGAAACAAAATAAAGAAATGTGATGCAATCACTTTTAGATATCATGAAACATTATTTTCAATATATATTGAGCAGTCTGTCCTCTATAAAGTGCATCTTACATGGGCTTTGAATAACTGAAGACGTTTGCTTCACCTCCTCATCTTTAACCAGGGGGGAAGTCTTCTGTTTTCGAGGTGACATCGAAGATGTCTTATCTGAAATAATGCAGCACACAAAACATTTCAGGACACACTATTAAAAATCTCCTAAATATGTATTTATTTGTAAACATGTGTAAAAATGATTGCATTTGTAATGATTTGGTCATATTTGCAATTTACTATATGACTGAGCAGGAAAATCTACTTTAATTATCTATAGCTGAAAAAAGATACCACATCTAAATTTGAAGATAACATAGTTTCCCAGTACACAATATCTTACCTGGAGTTTGAAGTGTAGCCAAAAAAGTTTGTTTCACCTCCTTTTGTTCTTTAACCTGGGGGGATGCCTTTCTTTTTCGTGGAGATTTCAGTGACTTCTTATCTGAAACAAAGCAGAGGTTTTTCACATAAAATCCTTCAGCAGTCAATGTTAGAACACTGTTGATTTGCATTTAGAAGAACATTTCTATATGTAATAATGTAACCTTTCTTGATGTCTATTCAAAACAACAGGAGCATCTAACTACCTTCAGCTATAATAAAACATGCTATTTTTTTAAAGATAATGTCTAGTGTTTCACATTATAGTGTGTCTGCCTGGGGTTTGAGTTATTATAGCAGATGTTGTCTGTGACACTTCCTCCTCGTTAACCAGAGGGGATGCTTTTCGTTTTCGAGATGGCAAAGACTTCTGATCTGAAATTTAGCCGTCATCTTTCACACAAATTCTAGCATGTCTACAAAGCCTTTGTTTCTACACTAGAAACACACATCACCCTTAGACTCACCTAAAGAGTCCGTGGCTGTGCTACTCAATGTCTTCTGCCGTGTTGAGCACAAAGGTGGGCGATTCAGTGCAGATTGTGAGGAGTCTCCAGCAGAATCGACTACAAAAAGAATGTGGTTTACTGTTTTGTCAATACTCATTTATAAAGAAGCAACTGAGGTCCGAATGAAAGCTCAGTCAGATTGCATATACACAGATTTACAAGTATTTTGCATATACTACCATTCAAACGTTTGGGGTGGGAAGATTTTTTTTTATGTTGTCGAAAGAAGTCTCTAAAGCTCACCAAGGCTGTATTTGATTGATGAACTACAACTACAATAAAAACGTAGTACTGTGTAAAATGTAATTTATTCCTGTGATTGTAAAGCTGAATTTTTGCAACCATACTTCAATCTTCAGCCACAGGATCCTTCAGAAATTATTCTAATATGCTGATTTGGTGCTCAAAAAACATTTCTTATTATTATCAATATTAAAAACAGTTGAGATCATTCATGGGATTTACGGGAAGAATACAAATATTTTCTCTCAGATTATTTTAAACAAATATGACTGGTTTATGTCTGGGCAACCAATACCATAACGATGCACTGCATAGATAGTACATATTCAATCAGTGAGTTAAATGCTGATATTATATTAAGTCCATTTTGAAACCTGCTACAGTTGGGACTGAGTAGGGAGATTAACAGTCTCCAACTAAATGACAAGAGAATAATGAAAACTGGACCATGCCATCACCTGAATTTAACGTTACGTTACATATGAACCAATAAATGGTTATCTAATCATTGTAGATATGAAACCAGCAAATATTTTGTACACTAAACAGTTGTAGTAATGTACTTAAGTATTTATGATGAAGACATGAATCAAAGCATTATCATCTTGTTCTGCTCCTTTGATTATAGGACTCTCAAACAAAACGAACTGTAGACTAACTTTTCGGATCAATGTAATTAAAATAATTGGTTGAACTAAAGCCTGTATTTACCTTCCATGGCGCTCACAGTTGAAAGCACGGAGTTTGGATGTGGTTCGGGTGACTGTGAAGCTACAGCTTCTGGTAGGTCTTCTGGCAGTCTCCCACCACAGGATGGACAGAATCTGAAACCAGACTGTACCTTCGAGCCACACTGAGGACAGAAGTTCAGCATTGTGATGGCGAATTAGACGGGCTGGGTGGAAATGTCCCTCGGCAAAATGTTCTGACAGTCAGGACCAGAAGGAAAGCTCCTCCGACGATGTTTCCAAATGTTGTGACTGCGGAATCAGCCTTCTACAGACATCTTACGGATTGTTGCGACCGAAGCGGGGTAACTGACACAAGTCACGTGATCATTTGCAGCTGACGTATTACGGCAGGTGACAAGGCCCAGAATTAGAGGTCTGCGTGTGCTCTAGACTCTAGAGCCTCTTACAGGAAAATGAATTCCTCTCTACTTAAACATGACGAATTAAAAAAAAGAATTTCCTCTCTGATTCGACACTACTGGGTGAAAGCTTCTTCCGACAAAAAATTTGGCCTAAATTGGGAGATGCTAAAATATGAAGTACGGATGTGCATAAGGCATTTTAGTAGCAATTTGGCAAAACAGAGAAGGCATGAAGAGGAGAAGGTTATATCAAAGATCTTAACACTTCAGAGCAAAACTCAGGATGGCTTATCAGAAACTGGCCTGACAGAACTTGCAGGGCTCCAATCTAAATTAGACCGTATTTATAAATACAAAGCTGAAGGTTCCTATGTCCGTTCAGGGAGGAAATGGCTAGAACAAGGAGAACAGAGCTCTGCTTATTTTTGTTAGAATGGAAAAACACAATTCTAAGAAGCTTACCATTAGTTCTCTGCAAATTAATGGCATTTTGACAGATAATTCTAAGGAAATTGCCTGTTTCTGTAGTAATTTCTATTCAGAACTTTATAAATCTAATTACTGTAAAGATTCAGCCCTTCTTTTCTTTCATTCATTAAAGGAGGTTAAATCATTATCTAAAGATGAGCAGCTTGCATGCGATAAAACTTTAACTATCACTGAAATAATTGAGGGGATTGAGGGCCTTAAAAATAACAAATCTCCTGGAACTGATGGCCTAACGGCCGAGTTCTACAAAAGCTTTGCTGAAGAATTGGCACCATTCCTGCTCTTCTTCGATCATTGCCCTCGTAGATTTTCCCTCTTCTATCCAGTAATGCCTCTCTCCTCGGGCTGATACGTCCTCTCTCAGAGTCTCTTTCTGGGAAACTCATACACGTGTTTGTCTTTGTTACCTACATGAAAACTTCACTTGGTCTTAAGTTAAGCTAATTATAATTATACACTTATAGGCTCTACTGTAGAGGTCTGCATGGGCTTTAAACTGAAGCCCGAACCCGGCCCGTACCCGAGATCGTCTGACCCGACCCGACCCGAGCGGCACAGTTAAATTTAGAGCCCGAACCCTTCGGGCCGAAATCAGGCTACAATATATATTCGGTATTATTTGCATGTCTATGACAGCGCGCTGCGTATTTATAGCCAAAAGAAATCTGAATGTCAAACCGCAAACTATCTTTACTGCGGTCATGTACCGTCAGTTAAGGCTCGTTAGCATTCGGCCTGCTTTAAATCAAGATTATAATGAGTTCTATCCACCTTTTTCTTGTTGTAAAAATGGGCGCGGCCATTTGTAAATTCTATGGTTCTGGCTTCCGGTCTCATCTGCGTCCACTCCGCCCAACTATTTGTAGCTGACCAAAACAGTTCGTTTTGCTGCTTGATATTCAGACACAGAGATGCAGTGCGGTAAGATCGCATTTATTTGAATTAATTAATTATATCATTTATTTGAATTAGCGCGAGAGAGGGCTGAAAGTTGCGTGTGTGAACCTGCGTCTGCGCGTCTCTCTCTACAAGCAATGAGGCTTAGTTACTTCAAAAACAGCGATTTTACCCCCTCATTGCACATAAATATAACGTTGCCAGTCAGTGGCCTGTCGAATCTATTTTACTAATAAAAGTTTACGTGCTGTGTTGTCGTGAGCAATGTGTGCGCGTACGTCTATGAAAGCAGCGTAGCCTGCATATACTTTCAGCTTAGCTATCCACCTTTTTCTTGTTGTAAAAATGGGCGCGGCCATTTGTAAATTCTATGGTTCTGGCTTCCGGTCTCATCTGCGTCCACTCCGCCCAACTATTTGTAGCTGACCAAAACAGTTCGTTTTGCTGCTTGATATTGAAAGGTTGTGTGTCTTATCATATTATTTTAATATATTATCTTAATTATGAACACAATGGTTTGTAGTGCAAACAGTTTAACCGTTTACTGCACGTTGTTATTTTCCTCATTATTTACCTATAGCGGATAATGAACCGGAAGTCTCACCCATAGGCGTACTTTCGCGTTGAAGAAAAAGGTGGATAAACCCGAGCCCGACCCGAACCCGAAGCTATTCATTAAACATTAACCCGACCCGAAAGTATTTCGCGACCTGCCGGGCTCGGGTCAGGTAGCAGACCTCTACCCAGAATGCATTGTTTACCGTTTTTACAGCATATGCAAGACGAGCAATGTATAAAAATTGCCTGCATATTTCTTCACACGTTATGGCTTCTGATTAAATTACAGAAAAGTAAGAATTTCTTAATTCCTATATTAATGTGTGACTACACATTCTTTTGCTGAACATAATAGATTTTTGAAGATTACTGGAAACCAAACAGCTCTGGTGACAAGCAAGCAAGCAAGAAACTGAAATTACAGAATTTGTATTTGTGGGTTTTTTCTCTCTACCTACCATGATCTTTGTGTTTTCAGCATTTCCATCATCTTACTTACTTTGCTGCCATGCATACACTAGTACATCCTCTGAGATGCTAAATGCCAGCTTATGTGGCCATTTTCATGATGAAAAAATGTTACGGTAAAACTTAAAAAAAGTTGAAAATTGAAAAATGTCATCCTGGAATGGCCTATTCGGTAATGGGTATAGAAAATCTGGTCTCATAGGTTTGAAAATTGATAACTTCTTGATGCTAAACTGAAAAATAAATAAATAAAATAAAATAAAACAATTTTGGAGGTTCACATTTTTCCAGGGTTTAGGGTTTTAATACTTCTAATGCAGCTAAAGATTTAAGATAAATTTTGTTGATACTGATTTCATTTGCTTGGCAACAGTCCAAATGCAAGAATTTGACTCAAAAGATGGTACATACTTTTAGAAAAAATGGCTTAAAGATAAAAATGCCCATAAAACTAGTTGGAAATGATTAATTTCTATCACTGCTGTGTACTGACCACACAGAATATGATCCTGGAAGAAAATGTTGCTTTCTGTTTGCGCTTTGATTTGAATGTTGAGAGAGTAGCCTACTTTGATTATGGTTGCACTTAAAGGGATAGTTCACCCAAAAATGAACATTTGATGTTTCTCTGCTTACCCCCAGGGCATCCAAGATGTAGGTGACTTTGTTTCTTCAGTAGAACACATTTGATGATTTTTAAGTCCAACCGTTGCAGTCTATCAGTCTTATAATGCATGGCAATGGTAACAAAATCTATGAGAGTAAAAAAAACATGCAGACAAATCCAAATTAAACCCTGCGGCTCTTGACGACACATTGATGTCCTAAGACACGAAACGATCAGTTTGTGCCAGAAACCGAACAGTATTTATATCATTTTTTACCTCTAATACACCACTATGTCCAACTGTCTTTGGGCGCGCGCACGGCATCCGGTGCGTGAGGCGTGTACGCGCTCTGGCGTAGTTTACGCAAGCGCCGGAAGTGATCTCTCGCGCGTATACGTCACTCATTGTTTACACAGTGCACAGTCATTGTAGGTATGACGGCTAATCAAAATGGTACTTACTTGCGCTTATCTGGATTGTTCAAACCGACTTAAAACTAAAAGACTCCGTTCTCTCGCGCGAACTCATTCGGGAGTGGTGACTTTCCAAGTATTCCGAACTTCTGAGCCTGCTCGCCTGAAGTTATGGTTGATTGCTCTTCCTCTGAAGCTGAACTTCCATAGGAATTAATTAAAAATGTTAGTGGATACGCACTGTAAGTGTCTGACAAATCTTGTAGAATGCAATGCACGCTCAGCACCTCCGGTCCCGATCGCGAAATCGAAAGCGAAACTAAAAAGGATGCGTGCGCGCATTCAAACGCAATTTCAATACCAGCAGTTTGAGAGCGGCTGCGGCTCCCTGATGCATGCAAATTAGGCTGCATACAATATCTAGGCTGTAATTAGTATGCACACTATAATATGATGTGTAGTTATAACCATCTCTTAGCTCTGTATCATGCTTGAAGAAAATTTTGGTTTCTGTTTGCGCTTTGATTTGAATATTGAGAGAGTAGCCTACTTTGATTATGGTTGCACTTAATAAGACTAAGAAAGAACTGTTCTTTTTTTTTTTCTATGATCAATTTGTGGAAAAAAGTTCAGATAGGAGGTCAAACATTCTAAAAACTCATAGCCTGCAAGTACAATTCTATAGGTCTGAGACTCATGACATCATACAGAAGAGAAGTCAGTCAGTTGAGTTTGTGGCAAAATCTTTTACAGTGCTTGAGTATTCTGTTATTGCATATAATAATTCATACTCCGAAAGCAGAACTGAGATGGCATTTATTGCAAGATTAGTTAAAACATTTCAATGCACCTGCAGACTATTTTTCCAGGCATGTTTTTCATCATTGAAGATTTCTTAAAATAATGTAAAAATCTTTTCTAGTCTTTCTTGTGAACCCTATCTCGTCTCGTCTCAGATTTTTGCCATCACTTTAATGTTGCTTAAATCTGTTTCCACATGTTTACACTTATATTTGATTATTTTTGCATTTTAATCTGGACTGTCATGCCAGCCCAGAAAATTAATTATTCTTCTATTATTATTATTATTATGTTCTCTAATGCAATTTTCATAACCAGGTGTTTTTGCTTTAAGCACTAATCTCACTGAATTTTGATAAATTTCTCTTAAGCAATTGTTAAACTCTTTAATTTTTTAATTTTAAACTCTTTAGTTTTAAAAGTTTGCTTAAATGGGTTGTTGACATGACATTGCATTTTCAGTGTCACACAATATAAAAAATGTAAATAATTAATATTGTCATCATTTAAAATTTCTTTGTCTTACATGGACCCATTGTTATAAAAACTGCTTTGTTATTAGATTTTTTTTTTTACATTTTTGAGCTAAATCTCAAAATTGTCCTATGGTGTGACTGTCTCAAGGATGTTCAATAAATTACAACTTTTATAAATTAAAAAGAAAAGCATACAATTGTTAATAAATACCTGTTAAAAAAATACCTAATTTTACAAGTGTCTATTTTAGTAATTGACAATCATTTTTTCATCCATATATTTCTAAAAGCATATGAACTTGATACATTATGTTACTGAAAACTATGTCCTCCGGTGTGACACCATATCTTTTAAACTCCACGGACAACTTTAATTAGCTGAAGGACCAGGAATAGTGTTTTACAAAAAAAATTTTTTTTAACTGGATATTTGTCAACTACCCAAATATATTTTCCTATCTATATCTTGAAAGATAAATATATTGAGTAAAACAAATTGGTAAATCTTTACAATTAGGTGTCAGTGTAGGATGTGTACATTGGGATGGGATGCGGGTGGTTAGGTGAAACTGTAGGTATGGGGGCCCCCAAAACGCTAGGGCCGGCCCTGCGTGCAGCTCTCATTAAATCATAGTCTTTTGAAGTTTATTCATCACATTCAGCATATCGCAATTCTGGTCTTACCGTCCCCAAATTTAAGACCTCTTGAAATCATAATTAAGATTTTCTCGTGCAATGTAAGACTTTTTAAGGCCTTAAATTTCATACAACTACATTTTTGACTTTTTAAAACCCCACGAAAACCCTGTTTTCTCCAAAATGTCAAATGTACAAAACAGGGTTATGAAAGTATGCAAATGGGAGTAAAAATCATGTCAGTTCATTTAAATTTCTCTTCACAATAAATATTAACGCTGTAGCCATATTGTCAGCCTTTACATTAACCAATACTGTCGACTTAAAAAATTAAATAAAACAGTGAGACAATGTGATAGGTTATCAACTCTAGGGCAGGAATAACACAAATGGCACAAATGACTGAGAAAACACTTTTGCTGAAAGTTTTCTTTTTATTCCCAGTGCAGAAATGTACAAAATCACTTGAATACATTCACACACTGGTCAATTCTGGAATGAACATGAACTTTTTTTGTGTTAACACTCATATATATATATATATATGTACAGCGTGAGTAGATTCAATGAAACTGATTTTCTAGATATCTGACATGAAAGGCCTTATTACGAATCTCTATTTTAACGGCAGGTAATCTATAATTCGCATGCATGTACGTGTTTGAAATCCCGTTGGGTTCAGGTAAACTTTCATTTAGCTAAACAAAATACAACATCCCTGGCATTTCCCCCACAACCCCATCCCCCCAATCCAAATCAATCTTGTAAAAATAAAAAGGGTAAAGAAATAACTATTTCCATAAAAAGGAAATCCTTGTTTCCTTGTGAAACAGACATACTGAAGTATATCAACAATTGTAAAATCCAGAGGTCTGTCCCTGCGCATGAGAATTTTTCCAAGAGTCCAGTTCTTGTTTCTGCTTCTCCAGCTCCTCCTTTTCTTTCTGAATCTCCTCTCTCTCCTTCTGCAGCTCCTCTTTTTCTCTCTGGAGTTCATTCTTCTCCTTCTGGAGCTCTTCTTTTTCCTTCCGCAATCTTGCGTGCTCCTGCTCTTGTTCACATTTCTGGTTCTGAAGCACTCGGCGCTCAGCATCCATTTCACGGAACTGCTGCAGTAGCTCCTTCTGCAGCTGTATGCTCCGCCCCTCTTCCTGCTGGACACGCCTCAACGCCTCTGTCAGCTCTCGTTCTCTTTCCAATATACGCACACTCTCAGACCACTTAGCACCTAAGGGACAAAACAATTGTAAAAAAAAAAAAATTAAAGCCTTTAATATAGGCACGGAAGCGTAATCAAAGAACAACCACAAGGAGCTTTGTGTGTTGGCAGTGTGTGTACACAACCACCCTATAATGATAAAAATCCACCCAGTGTTTTTTTTTTTTTTTTTAATCCCAATAAATGATACCCCCTTTCTCAAATCAAGCCGATCTCAGATTCTTGGCTGCGTGACGTCACACAGACCCAGGCCACTCCCACGATTGTTGATTGACACTGGTGTTTTACCCATTGACCCGCCCTGACGGAGCGGTAGACAGTCTGCCATTATTTTGATGCCAGAGCAGGAGTAGACAAGAATGTCTCCGAATAAGCGATTGAGGTGTTTTGTTGTTGGATGTAATAACGAACATTGCAGTCATCATTTACTCCCGACATCTGAGCCGCTGAAGACGCAGAGGATTACTTTTGTTTTTTGAAGGGAATGTGCCCCTGATCTACCTAAATGCGTCGATGTTCGCGCAAATCATTTGTGATCCAGCCTCATCTACAGAAGAAGTGAGTATAAGTTTTTTTTGAATGAATCTTTGCAAATCACCTTTCCTAATAATGGGCTACTTAGCAAGTTTCACGATGAATGGCTAAAGTTTACAGCCTCATGAGAACAGCGCGTCACCCCACGGAAGAGAGGGGCGGGCCAGCATTTAAAGGGACATTCAAGGAAATGGCTCGCTATGAACAGAGCGGTTTTTGACAGGGTAAAAAGGGTGTTGTTTTACACTACCATTGAGAAATTTTAACCAAAGTATGTTATAGACCAGGGGTGCCCAAACTCGGTCCTGGAGGGCCGGTGTCCTTCAGAGTTTAGCTCCAACCCTAATCAAACACACCTGAAGCAGCTAATCAAGGTCTTACTAGGTATAAAAGAAACTTCCAGGCAGGTGTGTTGAGGCAAGCTGGAGCTAAACTCTGCAGGACACCGGCCCTCCAGGACCGAGTTTGGGCACCCCTGTTATAGACTTTTCAATAAGCCCCTAAAGAATCATATCAAATTGTGGAAAATGGGCATCCGATGACCCCTTTGTTGCTGCATTTAACTCAGGAGTTATCTAGTGTTCAGTTCGTTGGTTAGCTACAAAAAATGGGGAGCTTATTTACTGTTAATTATATATACATGTTTGAACATACTTACTTTGAATAAATCTACCTTATGTGCAATTAAGTTGTATACAAACATTTTAGTTTCATTTCAGTTCAGTGAGATTCATATTTTAAAATAAAAAGCAGTTGAATATAATGGGCTCTGTTGTCAATTTTAACCTCTAATATTTTGATAATGTACCAAATTATAGGGTTCCTTGTATAGTTTACAGCATTAGCAGGAATAGATTTTTTCCCCCTTAAAGGGGAGGTCTAATGCTATTTCATGCATGTTGAGTTATTTACACAGTTAAAGAGTTGGATTCTCATGCTAAACATGGCCAAAGTTTCAAAAAACGATATGAATGTAGAACGGAGTATTTCTGTGTCAAATATACTCCTTCCGGTTTTGTACAAGTTTCGGAGAGTTTTTTTTCGAGCTTGGCTCTTCGTGACGCAATGAAGGGTGGAACTCCTTATATGGGCATTTCTCCCGGAAGAACGCGCCCACGCACGCATCCACCAGAGCGAGAGCAAGATCACGCCCATCAACGCGCTTCATTCGGCTGCACTGAACGGGACTCACTCGAGAAGAATGTCTCCAAAGTAGTGTGTTTTTGATTGTAAGGGAAAGATAACCTTGTTCAGCTTCCTAAAGAACCCAGCGTTATGTAAACAGTGGATGCAGTTTGTTTTTCCGGGGCAGCAGGAGTTTTGCAAGTGTGTTTGTTGACGAACGTTTTATAAACAAGGCCCAGTTCGACACTGGATTTGCACATCGTTTGATACTGAAAGATGGAGCGGTCCCAGCTATAAAAGATCCCGGTCATGATTCAGAACTGCAGACAGTAAGTGAAACTGCATCAAATGTCTGTGTTTTGTTGGCAATCGGAGCTTAAGTGCTCGTCATTCTTTGGCTCCGCCCACGGCACGCCTCCAGGAGCTCAGCTGTTTCCGGAGAGAATCAGAAAGCTGTATTTTTCTTTTATAAATATGATAAAACTAGACTCTTTGGAGCTATGAACGATGCTATACTACTCTATAGGTACTCAAGATCAACATGAGATTGGGTGAAACTGTGTGTGTTATGTCCCCTTTAAGAAAACCAAACTATTGGTAGTAATTGGTATTCATTCTGTATAGTTGGCTATTGGCATTGGTGGAGAAATTTAGTACCAGTGCATCCCTAGTTATTAGTATCATTGTGTTATTAATATTTTGACTATTTTTTTAATAAAGAAAACTAAAGTTTTAGTATTTTTGTGCATTTATATTTCTTTGTTTTTATAATGTATAATGTCTGTATAGTTTTCATACATTTTAGTTTTAATTAGCCTGCTTTAGTGCATCATGTTAAACTAAATGAAAATCTAATTTTTTCCCGGGCAATAACTAAAATGAAATAGGTTTAAGTTTTTTATACATTTTATTTCAGTACAATTTTTTTTTTTTTTTTAAGTTTAAGTTCTAGTTAACTATAATAACAATTATATATATATATATATATATATATAATACTATAATAACTATAAAAGCAGTGGCTCAACGTCCTTTTCACACAAAATGTAAAACAAGAACATTGAGAAGAGGTAAAAGCAAACTATACCTGCATATCTGTCTAGGCTGGTACTGCAAGGTGTACGGACATCGCGCTTTGGCGACACAATGTGTGATCTAGTTGGGGTCCCACTTGCTAATGTGGGAGGAGAGGCAAGGCGGCTTGGATCTTCAGATTTGCGTTTGTTAGGCCGCTTTTGTGGGTGATCCTCGAGTTGTGCGAATTCATTGGGATGCTTATGCTGTAGATGTCTGATAAGGTTACTTGTGCTACTCCGGTGCTGGATCTTCTCCATGCAGAGCAAGCACAGGGCTCGCGGCTCCTGGCCAAGCTTTCGATAGTGCACCCACACGGAGCTCCACTTGCGAGTATTAGCTGGGTTGTCATCCTCTTGTATCTCTTTCCCATCCCCTTCATCAACAGGCCCCTCACCTTCCTCCTCAGCCACCTCCGCTTCAGTTGTCCCTTCCCCTGCCGCAGCACGGAGGATCCCTTTGATGGCTCCATCCATTTCACCATCTTCACCCACGGACTCCACCTCTACCTGCTGCTCATCCATCAATACTGTAACTTGATAGAGAAAAAAGGAGGAAAAAATTAAATGCATAGAATATTTTTACATGGCTAAAGGCACTTTAACTGAACCTGTGACACTCTCTTTAAATGCTTGTTCCTTGTGTTTGAAGAGTGCATAAGGACAGACTGAATTACAGACAATAAACCACACAAAATAACATTTGTAATAACCTGCATTTAAAGTAATATGTATTACTAAAAGTCAATGAGATAGTAAAAAATGTTATGCCAAGCTAAAGGTAAACAAAAAATAAAACAAATGAGGGAATAAGTTCAACAGAAGACGCTAAATGTATAACGCGTTGTTTAAAAATACAAATTGGCCTTCTGAGGTACACAATAATAAATTCATGAAGCGGCCTTCCGCTAACGTTAAATTACGACAGAACAGAATGTTGCTAAGCAACAAAAGCAATGAATTTGGAAGCTGAGCACTACTGACATGATCAACAGGTGCTGCATGTCATAACCGTTTCTATTCCTCTCTGTCCATTTCTATATGTTTTATAACTTAGGAAATATTAAACCAGGCCTAGCAACAAATAATCGTAGCTTTAACCAATGACCCGCTAGTTCTAGAATTTTTGAAAAATCGCGCCGATCCGGTGATGTGACATATGGTGCATCACGTGACAATTTCGGATCAAATACAGTTCCATACAACTCAGATTTTAGAAAACCATAGACATTATGTACAATTCACTAATCATAGATCGTTCGTATATAATATACGATTTGATACTTCATACAGAACGGGGTCGTTACGGTTGAAGGTTTTCTGTCCAGTTTATTGTGGACAGGAGGGGGCGGGGAGGCTCTTTCAGTCAGAGCACCGTATATTGCTGATCCAAATCAGCGACACGATTCAAACGATTCATTCGTTTGACTGAACGAATCGAATCGACTCCAGTCGGGGAAATTCGTTTGAGACCCTATCAAATACGCAAAATTAGCCTTCTATAAATGGGCGACGCAATAGACAATTGTTTGACGAAAACAACATGGCGTCGTTGCGACATCCACCCAAAAACCCGGCCTAAGCGAAACTCTCATCACTATGACTAAAGACTCTGTAAAACGAACCCGTTCTTACAGAGGAGTCGATACTGAATCTCACAGTCACAACGAGTGCTGTTTTGAACGATAAAGCGCCTTTGTATTGGCTTTGGACTCGCATGCGGTGAATTTTAAGCACGTGCATAGGCCAAAATGGAGGGGAAACATCACAAATCAAAGGAAAAAAGATGTACGGTGTCATTTCTAAGATCCACAACCAGCCAGCTGTCTAATAGACGTATCGGTGTACACATCGTGACACTGTACATGGTAAACACTAACGTTACAATACAATAATTGAACGTTTCATACCTTCCACGCAACCACTGTCGTTGCGTTTGGTTACCGCATCTGTCGCGGGCTTCCTTTTGTCCAACGAGGAAAAATCAGAGGGGTGTTTCGTTCGTAAATGGCGAAGCATGTTTGTCGTGTGACCAAAATACAAAACCGTCTTCATACAGAGAAGACACAACACTCTTCTGTCATCTTCAGCTTGGAAAAATGACCAGACTATACTTCGCTTTCGTGCCGCCATTTTCGAGCTAGTCGACTTTGAATACTGACTGTCTGATCGCCGTATTCTAGAGGGTAACCTTCTTTGCGTTCAATTCTCGCGCATGCGCATTGGTTCTGATGCTTTGATCACTACCAGGCACTGAGAAAAAATGTGAGGGAGACACAATACTTTATCGTTTTTTTTGTATACATATGTAGCATTCAACATTTTTTGTCTTTTAGTAGGGTGTACCATTTCGTCTACAATATTAAATTGTAGGCTATGTCTGTTTTGAGTTACTGTCTTGAGGCTAGTGTCTTTGTTAACGTTGTTGCCTGTTTTAATTGTAGTAATAATAATAATAATGTTAATTTACTGTTTACTGAATTGTCTGTGACTGAACTAATCAAGGCTGTAGTGTTTATACACGTCATATAAATACTAAGTTCATACGAAAGTTGTCTGGTTTGTTTAGAATTAAAATATTTTTGTTTTGAAGTTTATTGAATCTTCAGTACAAAACATTTAATTAAACTGTACATGTATAAGCTTCACATATCTTCAGAATCCTCTTAGTTTTGTTATTTTTAAAATTTCGCAAAGAAATGAATAAAACATATTTTTTCTGTCCTTTCCCGTGATGCAGGATTCCCAAACTAAGAGCTCCAGTATAGAACAGGGGCCCGTTCTTCGTACGTCGCTAACTCAGTTAGCTGGATTTGATTGTTGACGATTTGGCATGATCTTGGATTGTTTGGTTCTTCGAAGCTCATCCCGGAGTTGCTGTCATAAGACCTATTCGCACGGGATTAGTATTATCTGGGGACCTTGTGTGATTTTGAAATGACCCCCCCACATCTGAATTTCGTGTGGTGCATTCGCACGGGATAAGCGAAGCCTGTGATTTTACTCTAATTTACTGACTTGTCTCCCGGATACCCGGATGTCAAGGCTTTGAGAGTCCCGTTCTATGGTCCAGATGGATTTAAAAAAAAAAAACGAATATAGTTTCGTGCCCTGTGTCATTTACATTTCACCAAGTTAAAATAATATCTCAAGCTGTATGCTTGATTTATTTGTAACACATTAACCTCAAAACCTTTTCAGCTTTCTCTTTCTGCAAATTGTATGGTGTAGCGATATGATGACAGCACCCACAATACTATCACTTTTCCACTGCACGGTATGGCTCGGTACGGTTCACTTTTTGGGGGGTTTCCACTGGGTACAGTACCTGGTACCTGATACTTTTTTTAGTACCACTTCGGTTGGGGTTCCAAGCGAACCGTACCGTTACCAAAACGTGACGTGTAAACTCGACACAAACACAACAGAACCGCTAGATTTAAATCAGCACAGCCAGCGAAGGATCGAACGCAACTGTTTTGAACAAGCGAACCTTTTTTTAACAACCAAAAAGTTTTGTTGTCTGTCGCGGAAGTACAGACGTTCCTCTCGTTGATAGCAGAGGAGCGGATCCAGCGAGAGCTTGATGGGGCAACGCGGAATGAAAAAGTTTTTTTCAGCAGTCGTGATAGTAGAGGCGGCGCAACTATAACGACATGTGAATAATCCCGCCCACTCTAAAGCGGTACTGAACTGCAGTGGAAACGCAAACCGAGCCGAACCGAACCGTGCTGTGCCGTACTGAGCCGTGCCGAGCCGAGTCGTACCACGCAGTGGAAAAGCGCCAACACTCCAACGCAGCTCCATTCTTCGCGAAAGATGGATTAAAAAGGCGCACAGGAAACACAAACCTCGAAAAATGATATACAACCCGCCAAATGCTGGCCGAATCACAGAGATGCCGATTCGCACGGGACTAATATTATCACAGGACCTCGGTGTTCAGCGAAATATGGTAGGTCATTTGCGGGGGAATTTTTACTTTACAAATTACAGACATGGCCGATTCGCACGGGATTAAGATCACAGACAACCTCCGCAATTATTACAAATGACTGGAGGTCACCAGGTAATACTAATCCCGTGCGAATAGGGCTATAGCAACAGGTCCGTAAATTTAAACCTGCTCGGGAGCAGGTTTATTTCATATAAACAGGATTAGACTGCATCTTTTTAATACTTAAAATCTGTCAGCTACCACCGCTAACGTTACTTTATTACAAGAGTACCCTACTAATCCAGGGACTATAATTTACAAATAATAATCATTTAAAAATTAATTTAAAGATTATATAATAATGTTGTGTAGTCTTTAATACTATAGACACAGCCAGTTTTACTCATTGAAAGATTTATTCGTCATAAAACTATTACTTCATATTTGTATTAGAGTCTTACACACATGTCCCGGTGCCCCTTCCCGGTTCACAGTTTTGTCGAGGCCACCACATATTAACTCGTGGGAACGTGATATGATGTCGTGGCCTCCACTTCTTATGTTGAGGAACACATCTTTTTTTTCTCGTGGCCACGAGTTTAATGCGTAAACAAACCTGCGTGACCATAGCAACCCGGGATTATCAAAAATGGGGGCGAACCTTTAGCGCCCCCTTTAGAATACCAGCAGATATTCATGTCAAAGCCACATCTAAACAAAAAAGGACAAAACAAGGTAAATATTTGTTATTCAGTAGGGATTTAAAAACATTTAATTAAATTAAGTTAAATATTTATTTTGAACTCATAACAAATAATAAAAACACCATCCACACATCAACCCATCACCCTCTCTTAAACAGTGCACAGACACCAATTCAGCAATAAAAAATATAATTCAAGAAACTTTGTGCAGTTTAGTAGAACCTTTAACATGTCCAATGCACTGGACATCAGGCAACAAGTCACAACAGGTATATTACAGTAAATGATATCTAGTGTCCAGCATAATAAATTTATCAGTGCTGTAAATCTCTCTCTCTCACACACATATACAGCAAAAAAATACTCATCAGAGCACAAGCTTATCTTCACTACTCAAAATATAAAAACTTAAGAGGCTCACATTTAAACCCTGTGACTCAAATTTAAACTCAAAAGATCACATAAAAATAGGAAAAGCACAGAAATAGTTTTTCACAGCTAAGCTTTGCACATCTTTTTTGTTACAGTAAATAAGCAACAAAACAATCCTGAAACCACAATTCCTATCCAGTGACGCATTTCCAGTGTTTTGCATAACTTAAATCTTTCAGATAGTATGCATAAACTTTGTTATATTATCTATATCAGTGGTTTCCAACCATGTTCCTGGAGGCCCCCCACCCCATGTTTTCCATGTCTCCTTAATCAAACACACCTGATTCAGCTCATCAGCTCATTAGTACAGACTCCAAGACCTGAAATGGTCAGACAAAGGAGAGATGCAAAATATGCAGTTGAGAGGGCCTCCGGGATCTATACGTTTAAAATTAAAGCATGGTTGTTTTATTGTAAAAGAAAGTGAATGATGTTAATAGGCTCAGTCTTGAGATAGCATATGTAGAATGTAACAGTGTGTGTAGTGTTAGTTTGGCAGGGTTCTGTGGTTGTGGTTTGAGTCAACATCCTGAATTTTGACCTCCACTGACTCCCACTCTCCAGTGCGATTTGACCGTTTGATAGCATCTACAACCGTCTGTACATACAGCCCATCCTCGAAGGAGGCTGCCATGGAAACAGGATGCCGCACCCAAGAGCGCCTGTCCTCTTGTGCCTGAAACGAGAGTCTGAGCTGGGTCACCATGCCGTTCAGTCCCCTGACAGATGGCCCAACAGCTTCTCCACCATCGCTCAAAAGAAGCTCCTCTACTTGCATGCTGGCCCGCTGGCCGTACAGCTCTGTTCCTCGAGCAACAAGTCGTCCTGATGACCCCACAAGCATGATCTCATGCACATCTGTGCCAGGTAGATTGAAGTTTAATGTCACGCTGCAAACCACGCCTCCATTCATCAGCAGCTGAAAGCAAGCGTAGTCATCTGCAGTCACAGAACGAATCCCTCCCACTGGGCCACCTTGACGTACGAAAGTCCGGAGCATTCCATGCACTCGCACAGCCCGACGTCCCGTGAGGTGGCTCAGGAGGTCAATGATGCAGGAGCCAACTGTATGCAGGCCACCTCCCCCCATCAGCTCCTCCCATGCCCATCCATATGATTGGCTGAGCAGCGAGCCTCCATAAACACGTGCTTCACATACCTTTGAAAAGGAGAGAAAAAAAATATTTACTGAAGGAGTTCATATTTTGACCAGTCTAAGTTATGTAATAAGGTAACATATGACCTAATATAGAGAAGTTAAGATGCTTACTATTTTAAGAATGGCCTACATTATTATTATTATTACTTATGCACAATTTTAACTAAATCCAACAAAAAATATCTACATAGTTGACTATATAAAATTGTAAAAAAAACAGTAACCTTGTGAAATATTATATTTTAACTGTTATTAAATAGTATTATGTTAATAAATATCGTTTTAATATATTTTAATCATTTAGCAAATGCTTTTATCCAATACTGGATATAAGATGTTTTTATCCACTATTTTTAAATATTGTTTATTACTCCAGTCTTCAGTGTTGCATGATCCTTCAGAAATCATTCTAATGTGCTGATTTGGTGGTCTAGAAACATTTCTTATTATTATCAGTGTTTGAAAGAGCTTCCAATTTTTTTGTAGAAAAACCATGATACATTTTTTTTAGGGATTCTTTAAATAGAAAGTTCAGAAGAACAGCATTTATTGGTATTATATTTAATCTTAACATTTTTGTCATTATATAAATATCATTATATACACTACCGTTCAGAAGATTGGAATAATTAGGACTTATGCTTACCAAGGCTGCATTTTACAACCAGTAAAAACAGTAATATTGTGAAAGATTATTACAATTTAAAATAATCAGTTTTTATTGCTGTGATGGCAAAGCTGAAATTTCAGCAGCCAGTATTCTAGTCTTCAGAGTCACACGATCCCAAGATTTTTATTTCAAATAAATTGTTAAAAATCAGCATATAAGAATGATTTATAGCATCCTTGATGAATAAAAGTATTACTTTATTTCAAAAACAATCTTACTGACCCCAAGTTTTAATTGAATGTATACACCTATTTTTATTTTTTGGGTGAAATTCCAATACCTGCAAGTTCCCACAATAACCCTCTCCTAGCAGGCGTTTCATCTGGACAAATGCGGGCAAGAAGCGCAAGGAATTTCCCATGATACTCATAAGCTGTGGATAATATCTTGCCGCTGTCACCATCTTACAGGCATCTGTAAGTGTAGCTGCCTGCTCACTGATCACATTTTTACCTATACCTATAGAGAATGAGAAAAGAGAAGAAAATTATTATATAACGATGACCAAAACTGCAAATGTTGTTTGCCTGACAAGTTTCTGCTTGAAGCAAGTGCTTTATCAGCATAATCTCAACTGTGCTGAGGGGTTCACTGTGATCTAAGAATGCAACATTTGATCAGCAGGAAAAAAAGCCCACTGTGGCTTGTGCCAAGTTAAAGGGGTCCTATTAGGAAGGGAAGTCGTGGCCTAATGGTTAGAGAGTCGGACTCATAACCCAAAGGTTGTGGGTTCGAGTCTCGTACCGGCAGGGATTGTAGGTGGGGGGAGTGAATGTACAGCGCTCTCTCCCACCTTCAATACCACGACTGAGGTGCCCTTGAGCAAGGCACCGAACCCCCAACTGCTCCCCGGGCGCCGCAGCATAAATGGCTGCCCACTGCTCCGGGTGTGTGTTCACGGTTTGTGTGTGTGCACTTTGGATGGGTAAATGCAGAGCACTAATTCCGAGTATGGGTCACCATACTTGGCCACATGTCACTTCACTTTACTTTTTCACTTTTTTTTATGCTCTTTTACAAAGTCTTGATTTTGTTTTGGGGGTGTACTAGAACATGCTCTCATGCTTGGTGTTTCGAAAATCGTATAAAATACCTTTCTCCCCAGCCTGGCACAAACGGCTCGATTAGTTCCGGCTTTGATGAAGGTCCGCCTTCCGAAAAACAAAAACGTCGCGCCACGTCTTTAAAATTCAAATATTTTATTTTCTATGAGTGTAGGCACACCGGCGGCGCCCAGCTACGTCGTGTTATACTTGTAAGAATTGTTCTAGACATGCTGAAAATTTTACGCTACAGCACAGCAGCTCTTCTTCTTGGTTTTCTCTGATGCACTAACTCTGCAGCA
>NW_015555773.1:666967-694841 GCF_001515605.1 Sinocyclocheilus anshuiensis | reverse complement strand
TGCACTTTGGATGGGTAAATGCAGAGCACTAATTCCGAGTATGGGTCACCATACTTGGCCACATGTCAACTTTTTCACCTTTTTCACTTTTTTTTATGCTCTTTTACAAAGTCTTGATTTTGTTTTGGGGGTGTACTACTCATGCTTGTCATACTAGGTTGTTCGAAAAACACATTATTTTTCACATATTTTACATGATTACAACACCTCTCTCCCCAGTCTGTTTTCTATGAGTGTAGGCACACCGGCGGCGCCCAGCTACGTCGTGTTATACTTGTAAGAATTGTTCTAGACATGCTGAAAATTTTACGCTACAGCACAGCAGCTCTTCTTCTTGGTTTTCTCTGATGCACTAACTCTGCAGCAGCACTTCTTCGTCGTCTCGTATGATGCACTCAACCAAGCGTTCTAACCACAACCTCGCCCCTCCCCACCCATTCGAATTTCTGTAGGTGGGAATTATTTGTAATGATATTCCAATGAACCGCTTTGTGATATCACAAAGCCCGGAAAACAAACGCTGTAGTCCAAACGAGCCGTTCGTTGTAGTTCTTGAAAAGGGATTTAAAAAAAACGAAATATCTCCCTTTGGAGTGGACTTTGAGATTTGTAACTTTCTATATCTTTTTTATGCCCAAACATACACACTACACACTGACTAAAATTAAAAAAGTGAAAAAGCATAATAGGACCCCTTTAAGTAAACAGTAGCACAGTAAACGGTCTAGTTGAGTCCAGGAAGGAACCCAACCCAATCCCCTGAGACGACACGGACAATCAAGATAAGAAGCAAAAGAAAATAAGTCTCACCTAGAGCTTTTACTGCAATCTGGCGTGTGTGTGGAGGTGGTGTCAATATGCAGACAAGATGGACTTCTGGATGTAACAGCACGTCATCTGTCTTGTTGGTGGAAAAGGGAATGTTCAACTCGCTGGCTAGTGACTCTGCTTCCTCTTGCGTATGGCCCCAAACAGCCTGAACAGGGAAGCCTTCCTTTTGGAGCAACGGCACTAAGGCACGTACCGTCTGCCCGGTTCCAAATACACCCACGCCCGGCAACATTATTCTAACTTACAAGCAACTCTGTGTCTCATTCCACACTGCTAATGTAATCTCTTTTGACACAGATGCTTGGCCTGTGAAAAGAGAGAGAAACATCAAAGTTCACTGACACTTGCACATGGATGCAAAATAATCTCTAGACACAGCGCATGCAGTTGCAAGCATGTCGACACCAAGCTCCAAGTTAAAATTAACCTCAGGGCCACTTCAGGCTATCACGATCAATACACAATAGAGATAAAGCACTGTATGACCCCACTGTTATCAGTGGCTCGAGTGACAGCTGTCAGATACAAGCCTGGGCGTTGCTGACCTACCAGCTGGCTTGCAATTTAATTTACATCCCAAAGGCTGTGCACCTGCCTAGCAAAGGCAAATGAGAAGCATGTTTGTATTTCCTCTGTGTACTAAACACAAGGTAGTTCCTAGTAGGGCTAGTCTTGATTTGCAAACATATATTTCTAGTAGTAAATACAGAGAAAAGGGTAGGACCATCACGAACATTCCTAAAGAACTGATAAGGAAGGGTGAACTTGACGAATTATGTTGTTTTTAATAAAGAAACGTAAACTATATCAATTTTGTGACCCATCCTAGAGGCACACTAATATTAGCATCATCACTTCCTCGCGCTAACCCGCGGATGTAGGGCGGATAGGGTAACCCTTGGTTTAAAAGTTTAGCTTTTAAAGAATTCCTTGTTTTATTTTACTTAAAAACAATATAAATCATCAAACTTGACACTTTCAAAGTAAACATGCTTCGTAGCAGATGCATATCGTTGTAGCTTAGCAGAAACCGGTCCATTTCAACCGCACAGTCACAAATACACACATTCGAGCTCGTGTCAAATCAGTGACTTCTGGCTCGGTTATTAGTTCATTTTTCAACGGCTCTGTTAGTTTCATATGGGCTGTTACTTACCACAAAACAAAGCCCTGGGATGCGATGGCGCCGCTGTGGAGAATGATGATGGCCAGAGAATGGTGGACACCTCCCTCCCTTTCTGCTCCACTTTAGTCAGGGCTCTGCTCTCATGTCATCTCAACACCAGGAGGAGGAAAAACAGGACAAACCCGTCACGCCTCCCACCCTCTCGACGTATGGTGCATTCTTCGGCCGTCTTGAAATCACGGTACGTTGTTTCATGTGTATTGTGTAACTTCACAGTACTACTGCTGCTGCTGTGCTCACTTTTCATTGCTCTGTGGGATGATGTTTAAAGCGAGACGTTTGATTTTGTACGCCTGCGCGAACCGTCGGTTTATCTGCCACGCCCATATCATTGAACTGAAACAGTTTGGCACATTCCATGAATTCAGTCTTGGTAAATAGGTCATCATATTCCTTAAAATTGTGACTCCCAGGAAAAAAAAAAAACATTATTTGTACCCTTTGTAGAAAATTATAAAATTACATAAATCAGAATTTAAACCGTATTTAGACTTTCTAATATTTTGGTAATATGGCTGCAAAAACAAAACAAACAGAGAAAATAAATAGAAAAATAAAATAGTTCATGTGACCATTTGTTGAAAAATGTACTCATCTCGGAGAAAACATTCTAGGGATAGAATTGGAAATTTTGTCATCATTTACTCACCCTCATGTTGTTCCGACCTTGTGCGTTTCTTTCTGTTGAACACAAAATAACATAATTTGAAAAATGTTTTGAAAAACAGTTGCCGGTAGCCATTGACTTGCATATTATGGAGGAAAAAAACAACATTATGGAAGTCAATGGCTACTAGAAACTGTTTGGTTACCAACATTCTTCAAAATTAGTTCTTTTGTGTTCAACAGAAGAAAGACACTTATGTTGAGGGTGAGTAAATGATGACAGAATTAAATTTTTAGGTGAACTATTCCTTTAAAAGACTTCTTTATCATAGGTAAGAAGGCATATTTGCGTAGTGTTCTGAGCTTATCATGAAGATAAGTGACCCAGATTGACCTTTGAGTTGATGCTTTGGACTCAACAACAACAACAACAACAACAACAACAACAATGATTATTTATAGAGCACATTTAAAACACAACCGAGGTTGAGCAAAGTGCTTTACAAAAAATAAAACAAATAAAATAAAAGAGTAACAAGGGAATCAACAGACAAATAAGATCAGCAGGGTACAGTAAAAAACCCAGGAAACATACTAAGTAGTGTTATAAGCCAGGGTGAAACAATATGTCTTTAGATAAGATTTAAAAATACAAATAGATGGGGCACGTCTGATAAAGGGAGGAAGGCTATTCCAAAGCTTCGGTCCCGCAGTAGCGAAGGTGCGATCACCACGATTTTTAAATTTAACTCTAGGGACTATGAGTAGGCCAAGGTCACAAGATCTCAAGGTTCTAGACGGGGTATACAGAAGCAGCAAATCGGTTAAGTATTGAGGAGCCAGGTTATTGAGGGCTTTGTAAACAAATAATAAGATTTTAAAATTAATCCTATACTTAACAGAGAGCCAGTGTAGGGACTTTAAAATAGGAGTAATATGGTCATATTTTCACTTCCCTTCAAGCAGTCTAGCGGCTGCATTCTGAACTAACTGAAGACGAGAAATTGAAGACTGAGAAATACCAAAATACAAAGAGTTACAATAATCAAGCCGAGATGTTATAAAGGCATGGATAGCTGTTTCAATATTTTTTTCTAGATAGGAAGGGCTTAACTTTACTGAGAAGGCGAAGTTGGTAAAAACATGACTTAACTACAGCTGAAATCTGTTTCACTCTTCCTGAGTGAGGAAGCCAAGATCAAAGTTAAAAGCAACATTTTCCCTAGGACCAAACTAAATTTCTGATTTGTTTTCATTCAGGTGTAAGAAATTGCTTGAAAGCCATAGCTTAAGTTCGTTTAGGCAATCTAACAATGGCTGAAGAGAATATTTATTATTACACTGTAGGGGAAGATAAAGCTGGGTATTGTCAGCGTATAGATGAAAAGAGACACCATATTTTTTTTAAATAGAAGCCAAGGGGAGCAAATACATTGAAAACAACACAGGCCCAAGGATCGAACCTTGCGGAACACCACAACGAAGAGGAATGTCAGTAGAAACACAAAGCCCTATTTGAACAGTAAAACACTTATTTGACAAATAAGAGCGAAACCATTGTAAAACTATATCACAAAGTCCTACACAAGACTCCAGGCGTGACAGAAGAATCTTGTGGTTGACTAAGTCAAATGCAGCACTTAAGTCTATGAGGATAAGAGCCATGGGTTTCCCTGAATCTGTCATGAGAAATATGTAATTTAAGACTCTTAACAGAGCAAATTCAGTGCTATGAACTTTAAAACTTGATTGAAAGACTTCATTAATAGAGTTATCTGACAAGTAAGACTGTAGTTGAACCAGTACAACTTTCTCCATAATCTTTGAAATAAAAGGAAGATTTGAGATGGGCTGAAAATTGGAAAGAGATGTAGGATCGAGGTTCGTTTTTTTTTAAGATACGGTGTTACAGTAGCCTGTTTAAGGCAAACTGGAACAGTACCAGTTTGTAAGCATGTATTAATTACTGATAACAGACTTGGGCCAACTGCATCCATAATTTGTTTAAGGAAAAACGGAGGAACTATATCTTGTGGACATGATGTAAGCTTGAGATGATCCACAATTTCCTTTGTGGCTTTGTTCCTTTCCTTTCAATGACTCCCTATATCGCTCTCTCTCTTTATATGCTGCAAGCATAGGCTACATAATAAATAGCTATTATTGGTCATGTTATTTTGAAGGGCTATTAATAAATTAAATACTATTAGGCTATATATTTTTTGTAGGCTATCTATTCTCAGTTGCTCATGCTGCTACTGTTATGTAATGCCTAGGGCAGCTTTCCTAAACAAGGCATTCTTTGAAAATGTTTGGTTTGTTTTAATCAAATATCGCAGATGCTAATTCAAGAATCACTGTAATTGTCCAAACAGTTAACCAGACATTATAAAGGTTAACACACTCGAACCAGTGACGTAAAGGTTAAAGGAAACAGTGTGTCATTATAACGCTGTTATTTAAGTATTTGTATTGTTAGTATATGTTTTACGTATTCCTATATATTTGTTTTATATGTTCTGTTTTTAATGTTTCCATTTCGTTCGGTATAAATGGTACCATTCAAAGCACGCTCTTATATTGATTTACAAAGGATGAAACAAGTCCAATTTTTAGCATACAAACATAATTTCAAAACTGTCTAGTTTTATTTACACATAGTGCAAGTTAAAAGCACTGTTGCAAGTTGCAACACTCTTGGCTTTGCATTATAAAGTCCTCCAAAGGCGCACATCTGCGCAGACGCGAGTCTATCGACGCATTTGAAACCAAAACAGGAAGTCTTAAGTATTGTGGGACGTGTAGTTCCGCTTGTAGGCCGCTGTTCTGGATAACAGCACACGAAGGAACCAAACAAAACATAATTAGGGAAACTTCCAAGGGACTGCTGTAATACTGGTGCATCTTTTACACGATCATGCCCGGCTTTACGTGCTGCGTGCCCGGTTGCTACAACAACTCGCACCGGGATCGCGATCTGCGGTTCTACACCTTTCCGAAGGACCACACTCAGCGAGAGATATGGCTGAAGAACATTTCGCGGGCCGGGGTGAGCGGCTGCTTCAGCACTTTCCAGCCCACCACCGGCCACCGGGTCTGCAGCGTCCACTTTCCCGGAGGCAGGAAAACCTACACCATTCGCGTCCCGACGCTTTTCCCTCTGCGCGGGGTGAACGAGAGGAAGAGCAGGCGAGGAAGGAGCAGGAAGGTCTCCGCGGTCGTGCCCATCATCAGCAACGTCGTTTCCACCGCTAACGAGTCAGCGCCAGTGGAGGAAGAGGGGGACACCGAGAACACATGGCGGAAGAACATTTCGCGGGCCGGGGTGAGCGGCTGCTTCAGCACTTTCCAGCCCACCACCGGACACCGGGTCTGCAGCGTCCACTTTCCCGGCGGCAGGAAAACCTACACCATTCGCGTCCCGACGCTTTTCCCTCTGCGCGGGGTGAACGAGAGGAAGAGCAGGCGAGGAAGGAGCAGGAAGGTCTCCGCGGTCGTGCCCATCATCAGCAACGTCGTTTCCACCGCTAACGAGTCAGCGCCAGTGGAGGAAGAGGGGGACACCGAGAACACCACCGTGGTGCAGATAGGTCAGAACGGCCAGTACATCGCGCCCGTGGACCTCGCCGCTTCAGGGGACGGCTCCTGCCTCGCGGCGGTGGTCTCGGAATCCGGCGAAACCCTGACCGGAGGCAGCGCGTCTTGCCCCGTTGCCGATCTCGCGCTGTGCGGGGTGGACCACTCGTACTCGCTCACCACCGGCACAACGTCCGCTGAACTACTGAGGAAGCTGAACGAGCAGCGGGACATCATCGCGTTGATGGAGATCAAAATGAAGGAGATGAAGAACACCATCCGACAGCTGCGGGTCAACGAGGCACGGCTGCAGGAGGAGCTGCGGGAGCGGGACCGTCTGATCTCCACCAACACCATCATTACGAGGAAACTCTGACGAACGACGCAGAGAAACGACGGACTAAAGACGCAAAGGAAGGTCGGTGTTCGGTGCTTCTGTAAGACAAGGCGACGACAATTAAGTATCATCGTAGTTCTCATTTAAACTTCCTCCAGGACTCAGAAGTGGTAGATAGGCTGTGTTTGTGTGTTAGAGCGCATATACATGAGTTCAACTTGTATGCTCGAGCTGTCCGGCATAGCGCTACACGGGGACTGAGATGAGTTCAGCAGACTGGTCCTTCTCATTTTATATTTAATGATGATACACGTTTGTGCTGTTTGTGTGTTGAAGGCAGCAGACCCAAGATCTGCCTACTGCCACACTTCATAACCATGTTACACGCACACAGAGACTGCGTCATAAGTGTGTAAACAACTGCTTATTATTTGGGTTGATTATAATATTTCAGTGCATCAGATCAGAGCTTCTGGTCCAGATGAACCGATTCTTTACATGCAGGTTAACGCAGTTAGAAAAGATGATTGGTTTGAAGTAAACTGCTTTTGAACTATAATTTGTGGGACTGTTTTTGTAGTATTGCATTTAAACAAATTATTTAGTTCGGAATCCCTTTTTTAAGATTCTTTACCACACAAGTTCTGAATATGTTGTGCACTATAAAAGCTGTTTCTTTTCTGTTTGAAGCCTTGTGGCATCACATTTATTCAAGCAAATTTCATTTTAATTGTCTTCAGTAAAGCATCTTTAAATTAACCAACCTTTCCAGTATTTAGCAAAAAAAAACAAAAACGGGCATAAGATATTGCCCTTTAATTGTATGAAGAGCTTATTTATGAAAGTCTGAGATTCAAAATAGCTAAAGGACTATTTGATTCACAATGTTGGCCGGTAGAACATTTATTACATATGTTAAAAAAAAAAAAAAAAGTATACAAATGTTCAGACATAACACACCTCCATTCAAGTTACCCAAAACACCATTTCTATGCATAAAAGCCTCAAGTGGAAAGTGTTTTTGTTTACTTCTGTTATAGTCGTAATCTTTTAATGTCCTCGCTGCGGAAATCTACCCTTAGAGCCAAGACTTGCCGAACCTCTGCAGGGGTCAGACGCCAAGTCAAAGGCCCAGAGTTGGGTCCCCAATAATCCAGGATCTCAGACACCTAAAGGAAGAAAAATGCAGTCAAACAAAATTCAAAACAACACTGTTCTTATACTCATGGACCAGTTTTCAATGATTAACATTTTAAATGGCAGTCAAAAAGCCACATACTCTTTCTAAGTTGAGAATAGTTGCCATCTGTGCGAGTCGGGCAAACTTATCCCGGATGGTCCAGGAGGTGACCGAGGAGAGGTAGGCAACCAAAGCGCGCAGCTCCTTATCAAACTGTAATCCACCAAGCTGCAAACCAGAATGGAGAGGACAGTTAGGATGTCTTGTCACTTAAAGCAAATGTGTGCCTGTTCATTTGTGCAGGGCAGGTTACATCTCACCCTGCTGAAGGTGCATTTGAACACAGTCTTCTCCATCTCCATGGCTATGAGGCTGGTCATCAGGCTAGTTAGAGTATCATAGATGACTGGTGACAGGCCCACCTACAGAGAGGCATCTTTAGAATGGGTTTGTGTGAGCATGTGTAAAGTGGATTAAAATGAATATACCTTAAACTCAGCCATGAGCTGCTCCAACTGGACAATGAGTTGCTGAACCCAAGGATCATTGGCTTCATACTCACTAAACTCTTCCTAAAAAAAGTAAAAAAAACAACGCATAACTTATCCTCAAAAATATAATATAAGGAATATAACATCATAAATGTTCTTGGTATTTCTGTTTCTATCATTGTCAACTCAAGTGCAGACTGTTTTATTTCCACTCTTTATCAGTAGTAGTAATAGATATTGCAATGTTAACATATCTTACCTCTTCAATATTGTGTGAGACAGACAGGAAGCTGCTGATCCAGGGTTTTACTTGTGGCCTGATAGAGGTGTTATTAAGCTCCTGTAGACCCTCCTGTACATACATAAAACATTAATACAAACAAATGTTAAAATCTACAAACAGATGACATACGCAGACATTCAACAGTTTGGGTAAATTATATATAAGTATTGAACACATCACCATTTTTCTCAGTAAATATATTTCTAAAGGTGCTGTTGACATGAAAATTTCACCAGACGTCAGTAACAATCCAAGTAATCAAAGAAAGCAAAACAAATAAGTTCAGAAATTATGTGTAATAAAGTAGAATGACACTGGGAAAAAGTATTGAACACATGAAGAAAGGGAGGTGCAAAAAGGCTTGGAAAGCCAAGACACCAGCTGAAATCGATCAGTAATTAGAAAGCAATCCTGGCCCTTGTCAGTGGAAATTAATATTAATTGGTTCAGTCCCAAACGATGACCTATAAAAAGGTGTCTCATGACCAACGTGTCACACAAGAAACATTTCATGATGGGATAAAAGACCTTCGCAACCTTATTGTTGCAAAACATACTGATGGCATTGGTTACAGAAGGATTTCTATCAGTGTTGCCAATTTAGTGACTTTGTCGCTAGATTTAGCGACTTCCCCGCCCCTTTTGAGACTTTTTTTCAAAAGTTTAGGGACAAATATAGCAACTGCTTGGACAAACCTTATCGAAGTTCTCATCTTGCCCACTGATCTACGTTCATCTTTATATAGATCAGTGAATTTGCCATTGTGATGTCATCTAGTGACATTTAGCTACCAGTTTTAGCTACTTTCAATTGAAAGCAGTTGGCAACACTGATTTCTATACTTCTGAATGTTCAAGTGAGCACTGTTGGGGACCATGCAAGGCTCTATTGCTGAGAAAAAAGCATGTTGAAGCTCGTTTAAAGTTTGCTGCACAACATTTAGACAAGGCTGTGAAATACAGGGAGAATATAGTCTGGTCACATGAGACAAAAAGTGTACTCTTTGGATGCCATAATACACATCATGTACCGGCCATGACCAGGTGCTCCTCGCAAGATTTCTGACAGAGGAGTGAAAAGAATTATCAGAAGAGTTGTCTAAGATCTTCAGAAAGACCTGGAATTAGCATGTACAATTGTTTCAAAGAAAACAATAAGTAATGCACTCAACCGCCGTGGCCTGTATACACGCTCACCATGTAAGACTCCATTGCTGAAGAAAAAGCATGTTGAAGCTCGTTTAAAGTTTGCTGCACAACATTTAGACAAGCCTGTGAAATACTGGGAGAATATAGTCTGGTCAGATGAGACCAAAATTAAACTCTTTGGAAGCCATAACACACACCATGCATGGAGGTCAAATGGCACTGCACATCACCCCAAAACTTCATGGTGTAGCACTGGCAAAATTAATATAATTGAAGGAAGGATGAATGGAAAAATGTACCGAGACATTCTTGATAAAAATCTGCTGCCATCTACCAGGATGATGAAGATGAAACAAGGGTGGACATTCTAGCAAGACAATGATCCCAAATACAGCCAAGGAAACTATCATTTGGTTTCAGAAAAAGAAAGTAAAGCTGCTAGAATGGCCCAGCCAATCACCTGACTTGAATCCAATAGAAAATCTATGGAAAGAACTAAAGATCAGAGTTCATAGAAGAGGCCCATGGAACCTTCAAGATTTGAAGACTGTGTGGAAGAATGGGCCAAAATCACACCTGAGCAATGCATACCACTAGTTTCTCCATTCAGGAGCCGTCTTGAAGCTGTCATTAACAACAAAGGCTTTAGTACGAAGTATTAAATAAATTTCAGTAAGCATGTTCAATACTTTTTCCCTGGGTCGTTCCATTTTATTACATAGAACTTAATTTCTGAACTTATTTGTATTGTTTTCTTTGTATGTATGCATTACTTGGGTTGTTACCGACGTCTGGTGAAAATTTAATGTCAACAGCACCTTTAGAAATATATTTACTGAGAAAAATGGTGATGTGTTCAATACTTATTTTACCTGCTATATATATATATATTTTTTTTTAAATTAATACTTTTATTCTGCAAGATGCATTAAATTGATCAAAAGTGACAGTAAATACATTTGTTACAAAAAAGATTATTAAAGTATGCTGTTCTTTTAAACCTCGTTTTCATCAGACATTCCTGATAAAAAAATGTTTTGACAATTTTCAAAAATATTAAGCAGCACAAATTTTTTTTTAACATTGTTTTCAACTGATAATAGTAAGACATTTTTCTTGAGCACCAAATCAGCATTTTAGAATGATTTCTGAAGGATCATATGACAATGAAAATATAGGAGTAATGGCTGCTGAAAGTTCAGCTTTACCATCACAGGAATATATTAAATCGATTAAATCTTTATACATATAAAAATAGAAAGCAGTTTTTAAGTGTAATAGTATTTCACAATATTACTGTTTTACTGTATTTTTAAATGCAGCCCCAAACTTTTGAACAGTAGTGTATTAACAGTTTTTCACTGACCTGTAGGAGGTCCTTGAAATTGTTGGAGGTGTTGACCAAATCAGATAGACAGCTGTCTATCTTAGCCTTTGCATGATCTGAGCCCGCCCCCTGACTGAACAACTTGGCACAATCACTCTAAGATGGAAAGAGAAAACAATTCATCGTACCACAACAAGTTAGTTTTTTGGACTGCTTTTATGATATGTTTATGAGGCTTATAAAATTCTATCTGCATTAACTACATGGAAAAGATGTCAAAATTCCTCTTTTTGTGTTCCATGGAAAAAAGTCATATATTTTGAGATATATAGGATATTTGCTTCTGGTGGTTGACTGAAAAACAAAATCAAAGTCATATCACACAGACCTCTAGATTCTTTTTCAGGGTGCTGATATTCTCACTGCAGACCTCCACATTATTGAGAGCCACCTGAGAAACAAACATATCAGATAACACACAGGAGTGTGTGTTTAGTGAGAACTAGGTACACGAAAACAAGTGAAAACGTAACATCATAAATTCAGACTGTGTTTAAGTTTGTGTGTTGTTTGTGTGAGATAGAAAGACTTGATGCTGACCAAGTAGGCACTCTTTGCCTGCTCCTGGCTCTCAATCCCAAGCGTTTGTGTGAGATTTGTTATCTTGCCATGCTGCAGGCTGCTCTGCATCAGACTGACGGCACTGCTGACCCCACGCTGCAGGTCCTGCAGAGCACTGACTGGATATCCAGCTCGGAGCTTACATACTAACACCTCTCTGCATACAAAGAAAGAGATGCAAAGGGTATAGCGACTGATTAGATATTCAACAACAACGGTTTCCAAAAATTCTCTGAATCTTCAACCACCACAATAACTCTTCAAAGGCACAACAGTAACAAAATACACTGAGGCTAATTCAATTCCAAATTTGTGCGCATACCTGAAGTCTGTCTCCAGAACACTGGTCGCATGATTGATCATAGCGCACACGCAGTCAGAGCTGCTGCTGGTGGGGGCCCGGCTGATGCATTTCTTCACTATGTAGAACACATCATCCACCATGCTGGAGCTCAGCTGACCCACCTCAGCTGTGTCCATGGCAACTGCCTATAAAATCATATTCATCATCCATTGAGGACATAGATTCTGCCAAAGAAATGTATCTGCAATTTAACAATGGCAAATGTCTTTCAATGTAGGAAGGTACACTATAACGTTCAATAAAAGCATTTATTCCTTTTACAAAAAAAACTTTCTGACCCCAAACTTTTGAATGGACACTACATGTGCCTGACAATAGCTCTGACATCTCTAATGTTGTACATTGTAATGTACACAAGTTATTGACTGTATATGTGTCCCACCTTGTTGACGGACTCTCTCATGTAATACTCCTCCATGGGAATGTAATAGCCAATCAGCTCCTGCATAGTGCGGCTCAGCTGGCAGTTCTTCAGTAACTGCTCTAAACTCTGCTGATGCTCTAGAAAACAAAACATAAACAAACATGAACAATGCCAGCAAGTAATACTGATGAGTATAAATTTACATAAATCAGCATATTCAACACATTTTGCCTACATCCAATTTGTATAGCCTAGTTAGTTACATATATTTTTTTTAACAGGCAATGATGTGTTGCCTATATGCGCATCATGTATTAATGTGCAGCAGCATTTGTGCTAACTTCTAGGCTACAGCAGATGACAGTTGTCATGACATGTACTTGCAGCAGAATTTAGTTTCAGAGTAGTTTCATATCCCATAAAAAGCTAGGTGTTACCTTGTATAACCGCTTCATCTGCCATTGCATCTGCAACCTCAAAGTCAGCTACTATACGCCGCCTCAAGAATCGAAAGTACAGCTCGGCTCTCGAGTTCATTAAGGTAACCTCACATAACACAGGATCCAGGTCTCTAGATTAAACATACGACAACAAATAAAACACCTCGTTAGTGCTATCAAACGATTAATTGCATCCAAAATAAAAGTTTTTGTTTACATAATATATGTGTGTGTGCTGTGTATATTTATTAGGTATATATAAACACACACACATACAGCATATATTTTGAAAATATTTACATGTATATATTTATATAATTTATATCATATATAAATATATTTAATATATAAACGTAACATATTTTTCTGAAAAATATACATGCATGTGTGTGTATTTATATATACATAATAAATATACACAGTACACACACATATATTATGTAAACAAAACTTTTATTTTGGATGCGATTAATCGTTTGACAGCACTACCCATGTATTCACAAGATAAACAAATAAACAATTATAACACAGACCACACCTGGGTTCAATCTTTTCTGTAGCCATGCCCCTCATCATGCTGCTCTGAATAACCTGAAACTATAGCGAAACAAAAATAAAAAGTATTGTATAACTACGTCAAAGTACACTTTATTCATGGTGCAAACATTAAGTATAGTACATAAACACACTAATGCAGCATACAGTATAGACACTACACACACCTTATTGTTATAATCTCTCTGTTGGATGAATTTGTCCACTATTTTCTGAGCCTGTTTATCACACTCATTTTGAAGGTGTGCGAGGAGTGTGTGCAGTCGGCCTGGTCCATAGTATGTTTCCACTATGGGCTGATGGGTTTCAACAATGCGTGCAATACCTAACAGGTACAGACAAAGGCTGGTTGATCTCGATTTGTTTAAACATAATAAATATTGCTAAGTTAAACAGTGATGCTCTTACCTTCAAGAAGCAGTGTGAGTGTGTCAGCAAAAATGACCGGTGCCCTGCGTTCGCCGAGATCAGAGCCAACAGCCAGGAGTAAGTTCTCCTCTGCCTTACTGGCCAACTGAAAGAAAAGTAAGCAAAAGACACAACTTTTAATTTTAGAACCCAAGTAACTAAACCAAAGCATTCTCAACTGATTTCAACGGTCATGTAAGGCAGGCATAAACACATGCTCCTACCTGACTGCAAAGGTACTGAGCAAAGCGTGCAAGTCCCTGCTCATGCAGTCCCAGTAAAGGAAGGATCTTGAAAAAGCGCTCCACTTGAGGTAAGTCACCTGTGGCAACTGCCTCCTCCAGTCGCGTTGTGACAAGTGCCTTCAGATTGCGCTCTGCTTCCTGAAGCAATGCAAGGCTGGCTTCAACTGCACTGCCTGCACAATGTATAATATACAGATAACACAATAATGTATGTATCTTATTCTGAGTATCTCGGTGCATTAGCTTAAACAATATATGCACAATGTCTATTGTTTCTACCAATCACATTTAACAATTTGCATAACACTGTTTGTAACAGACTCTTACAACTTGTTTATAGCAGACAACTTACAGTTGCAGGGCAACCACATTAATATACAATGTAACTGATGTGCAGTAACAAGTGTGCAAACTCAACTGTTCAAAAGTATGAAACCAGTGAGAGTTTTCTAACAGAAATTAATACTGTTAATCAACAAAGATGGCATTAAAATGACAAATGTAATATTTAAGTTGTAAAATCTATTAAAACAGAAAGCAGTTATTTTAAACTGTAATAATATTTCACAATAGAGGGATTTCTTTAGAAAAGATTCAGTGTATATTGTATAAAAGTATGGTATATTAGTGTAGTGTAGTGTATATCATAGTAGATACAAGGGTGACTTATTAAACTGCAAAGCCATAACCATCCAACAAGTAGCTTTTTAAGCTGTTAAGATTTCAGATTAATCATTCATTTGTTATGAATAATCATACAATTTTATTTGCATTCATTAACTTTCAAATAAAAAGAAAGAAAAATCTAATCAGATAAAATACTTCTTTTGCCAAACATATTTAATTCACTGGATTATCCACCAATAGACAAGAAACATGGTTATTGAAATATAAACTATTTTTTGTTGAATTGTTCAGCAAAAACATCCATATCATACATTCAATTTCTAACACCAAGCACCCTTGTCATACGCATACATATTTGAAAATGACTCAAAATATTACAATTCAATAGTTTCAGTGATAATACTTCTTGCTAGAAAACCCCAAAAGGACTCACCCTCTCCACCCTGCTTGCTGAGCTCAATCACAGACTGGTCAAGAGAAAGATAGCGATGAATGTGGGCGGCAGCCTGCTCATAGTCCTGGTTACGCAAGGCTGTCTGAACACCATCTGTGCAGAACTTCAGATCTAGAATATCATCTGCCCTCTGAATTGCTTGGTACAGCCTTTTCTGAAACAGAACCAGGTGCAAAGCTTGAGTGGAAGCTGTCATACTGTCATTCTGATAGAGTGTACGTATCATACGAATGTGTATGTTGGGCACCTTGGTGAGGTCCAGCTGTCTGACTTTGCTGCTCACGTTCTCTGCCAGGCTGCAGGTGAAGCTGATCATGCCAGACAGTTGCACTGCATCTCCCTCGATCAGCTGCAAGTTGGGTCTGAGGAACACACAAAAACACAATTTATCAGCACACTATATTCTGTTTTCTCAGATCAACAGTATACGTTAAGTGTCAAACACATACACACTCACCCCATCCTCTGCAAGGCGAGCATCTTTGTTTCTATGTTGCTCTGCTGTCCCATAAGAGCGCCCAACTCCATCTGCACTTCCGCCTGTCAGGGAGGTGCGTTTGTAAACAGTTTATGCCAGTGCATAATCAACATGCACACAATCTCGCAGTTCAGGCACAAGTTAGTTTTTATATATATAATCAACAAATTAAAACAGCTGATGAGCGTTTATCTACCCTTATTAGTAGTCCAGCTCACAGAGACTAACCAACACTGTGTCTCCACTAATAAATATTCACCTCTTCTCCACATAGCTGCGCATACACTCGATCCAGATCCTCCAGCTCTGTCAGACCCTCTATGGTGTCGGACTGCACGGCGGAGAGCCCCGCCGGACCACCGCGACGACGCGCCGGTGAACTGACTTCATCCATGACAGCCCCACATCCACACAAACTGCGTCACTTCCGCTGACTCTAGCGCGTCACACTGTTAGTGTGCGACTTTACTCCCATCTAATGGTAGCTTTTGTGTGTGTGAAAAGGTTAAATGCCTCTCAAGCAGTGTGTAAAACATAATTCATAATTCATGTTACATTTGTTACTTCATGATTTTTTTTTTACTTATGGGAATGTTTATAAATAAAGATAATAATAAAGAATATGGTATGCAGTGTGGTTATATAGGTTCATAGGACAACAGAATACAAAAGTCACTATAGCTTTTCTTTACCATTGTACAGTGATAGAATTAGATTAATATCATGGCACTTGGCTATCTGTTGCATCGTACCGAATTACTGTTATTATATTACAGTGGTGGCTAAAATTATTAGAACACTAGTATTTAATTTTCACCAGCTAAAAATGGTTGTAAATCAGTTATTTCTACCTTTTGTTGTAGTGTGTCAGTAGGAAATATAATTTTACATTTCCAAACATTCATTTTGCTATTAATTGTAATAATCCAGTGAGATTTTTGTCTGACAGCAGCCAGTGCTCCACACAGAGATCTGATCTCATCATCATCCAGTCTGTCTGGAATGACACGAAGAAACAGAACAAACTGAGACTGACTAAATCCAGAAGAACTGTGGCAACGTCTCCAAGATGCTTCAAGAAAACTACCTGCAAAGCTACAGTACTGTTAAAAGTTTTAGGCACTTGTGTAAAAATGCTGTAAAATGAGGATGCTGTCAAAAATAATGTCATAAATAGATTTCCTTTGTCAATTAACCTCTATTAACTAAATTAAATCAGTTTGGTGTGACCATCCTTTGCGTTTAAAGCAGTTTTTGCCCTATAGGTGCACTTGCACATAGTTTCTCAGGTAGCTTTGCAGGTAGGTCTCTTGAAGCATTTTGGAGACGTTGTTCTTCTGGATTTAGTCTGTCTCAGTTTGTTCTGTTTCTCCAGACAGACTGGATGATGATGAGATCAGATCTCTGTGTGGAGCACAGACTCCTTGTGCAAACAAAAATTTCACAGAATTATTAAAATTAATGGCAAAATGAATGTTTGGAAATGTAAACTGATATTTGCTACTGACACACTACAGCAAAAGATAGAAATAACTGACTTAAAACCATTTTTAGCTGGCAAAAATACTAACCATGCCATATACATAGTTGTTTGCATAATGAATACCATGGTACTACAATTATTCCATGTCCAAAAACACATTAGATGAATACTAGGAGTGACAGATTCAGTGACAGGGAAACTGAGAGAGGAGTTGATAGTAATGGCTTTATATAAGAGAGAGTAATCTGTCTTTATTCTCCTCTCCCTTTAGATTTACGCAATGACATAATCCAAGCCTGTCAATCAGACAGAGGCTTGTCCAATGTGTGTGTATCAGAAAGTACCATGCTGGAATTAAAATGACAGTCCTACTGGGATTTTTTCCATCTGTTTGTAAATTGTGTGTGAGTGTGACAGAGAGTAAGAGAGAGAGACAGAGAGACAGCCTATACTCTAAGCCATATAGAACTATTGTCATTGGAGGTATATACTTATTTTCTGATTTGATGAACAGTGTAGCCGGAAATAATCTTTAATCCCACAGTTTTCCCCCTTTTTAATAATCAGATGTCACAGCCCCCGTTTATCCATCAGGCTCAACAGTTGGCTTCAAAGTTGCAGTTATTTTCTGAAACAGGAAGGTGAATGGGACCTCAAGAAGGTTTGGATTATTTGTACATGATTGTGTATTAAAGTGTAAATGTAAGGTGCTCCAGTGCGTGTGGTCTTCAGTTTAAAAATCTGTCTGTTCAGCGGAATGCATCTGCTGCTGTTCATTTTATTCTGCCTCAGTGAGTAAAAGTCTTTTTTATATTCAAACTTGTGTTTGTGTGTGTAATATCATAGTTTGTCTTATCATATATATATATATTGTGTGCTTTTCAAATTCTTGAATAGATGTGAATTAGTGGCCATGGTCATAGGGTATAGTATGCTATACAAACCATAAAAGTAGTGTCCAAAAAGAAAGACATTTTTTTTGAGGCTCAGAAATGGCTGATGTTGCTGTAGGTAATGTTCCTGAATTAAATGTATGAGAATGATCCTTTATATTTTTCTTTTTAAATAAAGATAGAGGTGGTTTGAGGAGAGAAATGGGAAAAATGGAGGAGATTTGTCTTTTCGAGCCGTTCTGCAGCCAGATTAAATGTCATTTTTGCTCTGGGTCTAATCCCTAGATTAATCCATGTGACGTACGACAGCATCTAACAGTATAGTGAAATAGACACACATAGACAGAAAGATACATTAAATGTTACAGTGACAGTGACAGTTAGTAGCCAGTGACAGTGCTACAGGCACATACATGTATCTGCATAGACGCTTTATCTTGGTATATTTTATTTAATTTTATGTGTAATTTAATATGTAAACTCTTTGGTAAGATATTCAAGACACTTATGTATTTGCTTGTTTAACAATTATGACAAAAAGTTTTCTATAAAAATCAGTGATGTTCTGGACTCAAATCTAAAGGTTTGGTACAGGATTTAATATCTGTAGTTTGTGTCAAAAGATCATAATTATATAATATTATATATAATTATATTAATAAATTATATATTGTTATATATGTTATATATAAATTATATACAAGTGTCTTGAAGTATTTGCAAAATACATTTATAATATTTGCAATAAAATTCAAAGCAAAATGATTTCGTTATTGTATTTTTTATTCTTTTATTTAAATGATTAATATGATTTGATGATTTAAAGTTAAACACCTTTTATAAATCAGGTAGACATCAAATTTAAAGGGATAGTTCCCCCCAAAATTAAAATTCTGTCACTAATTACTCGTCGTTCCAAACCCGTAAGACCTTCCTTCATCTTTGGAATACAAATTAAGATATTTTTGATGAAATCCAAGAGCTTTCTGACCCTCCATAGACAGCAACGCAACTGTAATGTTCCCAGGCCCAGAAATGTAGCAAGGACATCAGTAAAATAGTCCATGTGACATCAGTGGTTCAACCGTAATTATACAAAGCTACGAGAATACTTTTCGTGTGCAAAGAAAACTAAAATAATGACTTTATTCAACAGTTCTTCTGTCGGGATACTGGTCATGATACTCTCCATAATGGTGGAAGACGGAAGAATTGTTGAATAAGTATTCTCGTACGAGAATGACCACTGATGTCACATGGACTATTTTACTGATGTCCTTACTATGTTTCTGGGCCTGGGAACATTTCAGTTGCATTGCTGTCTATGCAGGGTCAGAGAGCTCTCAGATTTCATCAAAAATATCTTAATTTGTGTTCTGAAGATGAACGAAGGTCTTACGGGTTTGGAAGGTCATGAGGGTGAGTAATTAATGACAGAATTTTCATTTTTGGGGGAACTATCCCTTTAAATACATATCCAATATTTGTGCTGGAGCGCCTCCAGGGTTGGGAAACACTACAATATAGTTTCATCCATTAGTTCAAGCATTAAATCTCAGTCCAGTTCTTCAATCAGAATAGTCTTTCTGTTTTCCTCTGGCTTAGGGAAGTCATCCCCTGCTTCTGCTTGACTGGAGAAGGCAGGACTCTGCTGCTTGACTGAGGTTCTCTTAGTGGAGACATTAATAAGCAGCTGAGATTGATCAGTGGCCACAGCATCTGACTGAGGCCAGTGATACAAACTTGTAACAGCTTCTGATTCCATGTCATCACCAGAGATGACCTGAATCTTTGGACGGATTACACTCTGAAAAATGTAACATGTAAATCACATTGAGATACTGTTATAGTATTTATTCATATTTTAATGGTTTTAGTTTTAGTTAATTGAAATAACCCTGCACTTACCTGTGACATTGTTGGGAATATCAGGCTATTTTCTTCATCACCAAAGTCTGGAAGATCCTAGGGAGAAATCGGGAGCATCAAAAATTTTATTTGCAGTGAAATATTATACAAAGTTTCTGTATAAATCAAGTATACAGTGCAGGGAAATTCTATTCATTGTAAAAGCAAATTGAAGTTATATTGATGTGAGCAATGGTGTAAGTACTCACATCAATTGTTAACGCTGGTTCATCTGACAGGGTGATAGACTCTATTTCATCCTCAGAGATCAGTTCAGTGACGAGAGCTCCAGGACCTGCGACTGAGACTAAACCGCTCTGAGGTGACTGTGATGGTTTTGTGGGAACACTCATTTTCTGGTACTTCTCCTCTTCAGTCTTCAATCCCCAGGTTGATTCGCCTGTCTGTTTCTGGTCAAATGATGGATGGAGAATCTGTTCTGAAACTGTCTGCTGTCTCTCTGGTTTTGACTGGTCGGAATGATTTTGATCAAGTGTTGTTTGGATAATCTGTTCCTCATCAGATGCAGATTTGAAAGTGTAGTCCATCTCTGAAGCTGATGGATCAGTTTGTTCTTCCTCTGTTTTTGAAGAGTCAGTCTCTGCAGTTTCTGGTGTTTCGTCTTGAGGGCTCTGATCCTCAGTAACAGGACTTGGAGGCTCTATGATTCATAAGGGTAAGCCATAAGGTTTTAATGATGCTGTATGTCAGAAGGAGGTGAGAAAATATGAGTGTGTATATACACTACTGTTTAAAAGTTTGGGGTTGGTCATTTTTTGAAAGACGTCTCTTATTATATTACAGTAAGAACATTAATATTGTGAAATATTATTGCAATTTAAAATAGATAATTTTAATTTTATAATGTAATTTATTCCTGTGATGGCAAAAGCTGAATTTTCAGCTGACTCAAGCCTTCAGTGTCACATCAGAAATCCTTCTAATATGTTGACTTGGTGCTCAAGATTTCAACAATTCTTATTATCAATGTTGAAAACAGTTGTGCTCTGTAATATTTTTGTAGAAACTGGATATATTGTTTTCAGGACTTTTTGATGAATATAGAGTTCAAAAGCATTTATTTAAAATAGAAATCTCTTGTAACAGTCAAACTGTGTAAAAGTCTTTGTCAATTTAATGCATCTTTGCTGAATAAAAGTTTAAATATATTTGTAAAAATCTTAGTGTCCACAAACTTTTGAATGATAGTTAATATGTGAACAGATTGTGTTTGCCTTTCTCCAAAAGCTCTCGAGCCTGCCGTCCTCTCAGTGCGTTCTCTTTGATAGCAGTCAATGCATCCAAACTCTCCTGGATCTTCCTTCTCTCTCTCGTTTCCCACATTTCTCTTTCTTTTCGCTCACCTTCCAAACCACCAGCTGCCCATGCCTCTGCACATGCTCTGTGAATTAATGCAAACCTCAGTAAAAGACTCAACAACTGCCTCTAGATGAACTAGTAACAAAGACTATCCCTAACTGACCATGGCGGTTGTCAAGACAATTAATGCTATGGGACTTTAGCACAGAAATCAATGTTGCTAACCTGTCTTTTGGAAAAACAGGCCGGTCATCTAGATAGGTCAGCTGCTTGAAATGCACAATCAGAGTCTTCCTGTAGTTTGGGATTTTTTTGATGACCTCATTACCCATTAGATTTAACACCCGCTGGCAAATTCAAATAAACATGAATTAACTTCTAGCAATTCAGTCCACATCCAGAAGTAAGCATCACTGATCATATATACGAGGAAAGAGATACACTGTTTTTACCAAGTCGGGCATTCTCTCTAGAACACCGACGAGGGCTGGATCTCTGATGCGGTTGTGAGACAGATCAAGAACACTGATGGATAGACAGTGTGATAGCTCCTCCATGTCACACACATTCTCCAGTGAGTTATGGGAGATCTGCAGTGTGGACAGCTCACTCAAGCAGGCTGAAAAACAAATGATAAATGACTTTATGGTATACTGAGGAACAGGGAACAGTTGTTAACAATACAATGTGTGGTGCCATTTTCATTTGTGTGTGCAAGTACTCACATATGTTGTCAATGACCTTGATATAATTGTTTGAGACATTGAGGGTGCAAAGCTTGCTGAGTGGTTCCAGGTTTTCCAGAGTATGAATTAGATTCTGATGGAGGAAAAGACAGCGAAGCTCTGTCTGATTCTCCAGATTTTCAATCTTGCGAATGCCATTGCATTCCAGCCATAGGCAGCGCAGGCCAGTATATTCCTCCAAACCCTCAATACAAGAAAAACCTACAATGCAGAAGTAACAACTTCACATAAAGAGCTGAAAAGAAAATAACATAAAGATGCAATATTAAAACAGTCTTACAAACGCAGAAATTTCAAACCTTTATAGTGAAGATAAAGTGTGTCATTCAGCCTTGGCGTCAGGTACAGTTTGTTTTTCTTGCAGTGCTCCCTTAAAAACTGTTGGGTAATTCTTAGAAAATACAAGAAAAATCATTCAGTATTTTGCTCTTCTTAGACAACAACATATGTTTTCCCAAGCAAATAACCTACAGGTATTATAAAAATGCTTATTTTATTACCTGGGACCTGAATGCATTGTGCTGCTCTCTGATGCTTTGGTTTCTATTGTGTCAGCGTTAACCTTTGTCCCATCAGCAGCTGCACTCCGAGACTCCTGGCCTTTGAAAGACATTTTATTACTATTGGGCATTTTCCAAAAAAAGGGTACAAAATCAGACACTGAATTATTATTTTTTTTCCTTTTATCAAAAATAATTATCAGTAAACGGAGGCACTTACCCTTAATAAAATACTGATTGTCTACCAAATGTTGGTTTGTGGGTGTATCAGTTTTCATCATTTTACAGAACAGTAAATAATACATTAACATGGCTGTATAAAATGTTGGAAAGAGATAAATAATTGAATTTTTTGATATTTAAATATGTAAATGGTAATTAAAAATAGCTAATAATTAGTTAAAATAATATGTTTATATTATTTAAATTGTTCGATGCAATTAAGACCTATGTGTCAAACATGCTACTTTTAGTTTAGGCTAACGTTATGTTAGAAAATAACTTAATGTCGCGGCACCCAAAGTGTAACAGTTACAGTATTTGAGTCATTGCCATTTTGAATAAAAGTCGGAGCAGCATGATATAACCACGAAAGAACAGAATTTAAAGATAATATTCCGGTACATTACAAAATGATTAACGCCGGACAAGAATTTGTTGCTGAGTCAGTTGTTTTAAGTCTGTTATTTTGGTGATGGCCTTTGAATGTAGACTTTACGTTACCTGGAACAAAAGACACAACACCTTCACTCGTGTCTTTTTCTTCAGATTCAGCCCTTGTTCCTTCCTCCGCGTTCACTGTTGTGGATACGTTCATTTCTGTCCGCATTTCGCAATGATATTGGACCACCGACCAACCGTTAACTTAGCTTAATAGCTGCTAACAGTGCTTGCCTTGAAGTTTGCTTAGTTTCCATAGAGACCGGACGCGAATGTGCGCTTCTCAAGAGGCGGTTCGATCTTCTGCTGGCAGGTGGCAGGCAGCTACTGAATCCTACAGAAGCCGTGGTCTGCCTGTGCTGATAGACCTACTTACGGATTTAAAAAAAGTCTACTATATGTAGCATGTGCAGCAATGTACTATAATAAAGTACAGATAGCCTACTGAGAGGACAAGTAGGCTGTGCTTTTTTATTGCAGTATGTTAGTGCAGAAAGCCGTTTCCAAAGAAAACTACCCAAATATCAGGTTGTAAACCCAAAATTTAATCGGCTTTTAATGAAGACAAATTGAGTGGAATAGAAATTCTCAGTTGATTTTATAACAATATAGTTGTGGGTTAAGGATACAATGTGTACAGTATATGTGTTAACCGGACATTTGCAGAAGAAAAAGATATCCTATATATATATATATCATGTTCTTCTTATTAATTAGGCCTATACCTACAAAATACATGCTACCAACATTCAGCATATAGCCTGTTTAATGTCATATTTAAACTCTAAATGAATGATGGATGCTAGTAGGCTAAATATGCCAGTGCAGCATCTATTTCAATATCACTCAATAATTCATTTTCAGTGTATGACGGGCAGTTCTAAACCTTTATCATGTGGGCTTTGTATCTAATGGTCTCTCTGAGCCCCTCACGAAATCCTAGAACCGCCCCTGGTGAAAGAGTACCATTTAAATACATTTTTACATGTAATTTTAACATATACATTTTCAACTGGAAAAAAAAGAAGAAAATCCTTATTAGAAGTGAACAAAACTACTGATTCGTCGAACTAATATTGTAACTCTATGTTTGGATACTGATTTGCACTTCACTCCTCCTAGATAAAGAATTGGAGGAGTTTTCTGTCTGTGTCTGATTTATAGCTTCTCACAACACAAACATCGAAACATGCTATTAGCATCCTTCCTTAAGAAAACATACAGCAAAGAGTCAGCGAGTGGATTTAAATACACTAAGATTCCTGACACTGTGAGTAAATAACCATGAAGTCTTAGACCAAGCTCAAAGGAAAACATAATAATGATGTTTTGAATAATGCTTGGCAGAAACAACACTGTGTAATTGAAAAGTACTAGGGCCAGAATCCTCAAAATCCTCTTCTGTTCATCAGGGGTTATTGCGACCGAATCAGACAGTGCCTCCATGATCCCACAAAGGAAAACACAACCAATGGATAAGGCATCAATAAAACAAATACACATAAGATAAATGCATGTCCCACCTTCCCTTTAAGTGCAACAATCACATCGATCACAATAATTCCACTTGGTATTGCCCAAACCAACAAGCATATCAGAGCTAAATTTTTAGAAGTATTATGAAGTCGGTACCAAACAGGGTATTTGAAGTGGATTCAAATACATCATGATTCCTGACACTGAATGTAAAGAATCATAATAACTACTTATTCCATGCTTAAATGATACTGCAAAAATGATGTTTTGTACAATGCTTGGTAGGAACAACACAGTGTAATTGAAAAGTACAAGAGCCAGAATCATCAAAATCCTCTTTCTTTCATCAGGGGTGACTGCGACCGAATGAGACAGTGCCTTCCACGAACCCACAAAGCAAAACACAACCAGTGGATAAGGTAACAAAAGAATAATTACACTTAGAAGAAATGCAAGTTCCACATCCACTTTAAATGCAATAATCACATCAATCACCATATATCCACAGAGTGTTGCCCAAACCAACAAGCTTATCAGAACTAAATTCTTACACGAATGATGAAGTCGGTACCAAACATGGTATTTGATCATTATGTATCTTTCCATGGAGATACAGACCATGAAGCCAATGTTAACCAGTATGCTCAAGAAATACCCATAAAATACAAAACAAAGTATATTTTTTGGCACATTCAGTGTACATAAATGCAGAACAGGCTTGACACAAATCTGGATGATATCACAAACAAATAGATTTATGACGAATAAAGGGACAGCATGGTTAGATCTAAGCAGACAACACAAGCCATAGAGTGCCAGACACATGACAACAAACCCAATGGAGAAAATAACCCAGATAACCACCATTTCAGATGAAGATGCACAGGCAGCTGTTCTCACAGATGTCAAGTTTAATTTCTCTGGTATCCAAGCTAAATAGCTTACTTCCAACTGAAATGTCACGTTGGTTGAGGTTTCAGGGTAGGCCATGTTCTGTGAACTGGGATTTGGACGTTCAAACTGAAATGGAAACAAATCTGCTTTTGATTCAAAATTCATGTAATTGTCTATATTTATGTAAATATTATGTTGTACTGTAATCTCATGATATAACATATTACATAAATTAGATACGCTTCATTATTATTATTATTATTTTTTTTTTTAACCAAAAATCTAAGGCATGTGGCACTGCAGAATGCCCTGCATTTAGTATAGCTTTTAGTATAGTTTTTTTCCCCCAGTAAATTTTTGCGGGTTTTTAGAGTGTATAAATGTATTTTATACCTATTATTACAGGGAGTGTTTGATTTTATTTAAAAAAGCCTGTGCAATCTGTAAAACAGGGACATCGAGGAACATATCACTCCTTACACTACTCAAAAGTTGGGGTCGATAAGATTTGTTTAATGTTTTTCAAAGACGTCTCTTATCCTCACCAAGGATGAATTTATTTGATTAAAAAATACAGTAAAAAGACTAATATTGTGAAATATTACTACAATGTAAGATATGTTTTTTATTTTAATATATTTTAAAATGCAATTTATTTGTGTGATGGCAAAGCTGAATTTTTTGCTTTACTGTCACATTAGATCAATTTAAAGGGGTCATGAACTGAGAAACCAAAATTCCCTTGATCTTTTGACATATCAGAGGTAATTGTACTATAAAAACATCCTGTAAGTTTCAGAACTCAAAACTTTGTCGTTAGTCTAAAAACAGCTTATAAACAACAGCTCTATGATGTAATAGTGAGGATAAGCACCGCCTCTGCAGAAGAAGATTTTTAGCCCCGACCACAGATTCGCAAATGTAGTGGCTGCGTTCGAAACAGCATACTTCCCTACTATATAGTAGACAAAAAGCAGTAGGCGAGCAAATAAGTATGTTTGAATCTTAAGTATTCATAAAAGAGTAGACGAGAATTAGTAGGCGAGTGCACTAATAATAATAATAATTCTCGAATATTGCGTTCGAATATATATTAGCCTACGTACTATATAGTAGGAGAAAAGAGTACGTGAAGAAAGAAGTACGTTCGAAACCGCAGTATTCATAAAACAGTAGGCGAGAAATCCCCGGATGCCCTACTGCTTCAGCCCAGATTCTGGAGTTAATCGATGGATACTCTTCTATCCCAGAAGCCCACGCGAGAGGATACGTCATCATCGAACAGAGCGGAGAACAGTGACGAGGGTGTTTACAAATGTGAGCATTACAAACCAAAAACATGGTTCCCCATGTTAAAATCGCATTTGTTGAACTACTGTAGAGTAAACTGTTCAGTTGTTGAAGGTGTAAAGAGGCTAAACAGTAGGCCTGTAGTATATTTGTGATTTTGCTGTAAAAACACGTTTTATTATGTATAGCGAACAGGGGAGCTCCAGTAAGCACACGTACATCACCAAATCTTAAAGACGATTACTAAATATCTATTTAATATGTGACTGGAAAATGTTCGAAAAAATTTACAGATGAGCACATCACAACATGAACAGACATCTGAGTGATGTGTAAAGAGGCTAAACAGTAGGCCTGTAGTATATTTGTGATTTTGCTGTAAAAACATGTTTTATTATAATAGAACAGGGGAGCTCCAGTAAGCACATGTACATCACCAAAGTGAATTTACATAAACCATATACATCTTAAAGACGATTACTAAATATCTATTTAATATGTGACTGTAAAATGTTCGAAAAAAATTACAGATGAGCACATCACAACATGAACAGACATCTGAGTGATGTATGTGTGCTATTATGTAGAATTCACTGTTGTCAACACTGCTATAGATGAATGTAAGTAATGTAAATAAACAAATCTACAGAGTAACTTAGTTATCTATTTCATTTGTCCATTAGTACTGTTGATAAATTGAGGAACATTTGTGTTGGGTAAAACGTGAGTTAACACATCAACAGCTACCTCAACATGTAAATGCAGTGTTGAGCACATAAATCACTGAGGAAACTTGACTCTTGTCTGGATGTTACAGGAACAGATGAGACACACCTGTGTTTATCCACTGCAGAGTGACTGATGAAGGAATGCTGGCATCAAAGGCTTTGAGTGAGTACACTACAGAAATGAATAAAACATATTTTAAATCTTACGTTGTAGTTTATTTTAATTATTGTAATTTCAAACAGAGATATTACAGCACTTTTTTTAATTCTTGATTTCTGTGCATTTGATGCAGAGCTTTTGTAGCAGGTGACATTGTTGGAAAAAAGGAAAACCTGAAACAACAATATAAAGTAAGATAATTGTGTTACTTCTACCCATAGACTGTATATAAACATGGACGTTGTCCAGTTTTTGAAGCTCAAAAGTGGGCGGAGCCGGCCGTCGCCATCTTGG
>NW_015555773.1:665569-666624 GCF_001515605.1 Sinocyclocheilus anshuiensis | reverse complement strand
CCAGATGTTGCTGTGGTCTCTCCATCCTCAGTGACCCCAGAGCCAGCGAGAACATCTAGAGAAAGACCAAAAGACAATGAGGATGTGATTTTGGTCAAGTTTGTCCAAACTTGACCAAAATCACCTTTTGTGTTCAGAAAAAAACCACAAGGCTTGAACAGCACGGAGGCAAGTAAATAATGACTGAGTTTATATGTTTGGGTGAACTACCCCTTTAAACACCCCCAAATAGAAATTGTATGAAATATATGTAAGCATTTATATTATAGTAGTACCTTGAAGAAGCTTTATTATGAAGCTTCTGAAAGTCAGGCTCCATTGAATGATACTGTATGAACAGAAACCAGCAGGACAAAAATCACCTTTGGTGTTCAGAACCCCCCCACCCCCACCCACCCCACCACCAAGGAATGAACAGCGTGGAGACGAGTAAATAATGACTGAATTTATATGTTTGGGTGAACTAACCCTTTAAAGCCACAAATAGAAATTGCATGAAATATATGTATGCATTTCTATTATAGTAGTACCTTGAAGAAATAAACTTTAAGAAATAAGCAGCTTTATTGAGCATTTGTGCCTAAGACACAAAAAGGGATTTACAAAAATCACATTTACATTTCTGCATTTGGCATAGACTTTTATCCAAAGTGACTTACATTGCTCTTATTACATGGACTCCAATCCCCCTGCAGCAACCTGGAGTAAAGACACCGGTGGTGACGACTGCAGAGATCAAACCAGCAACCTTCTGCTTATCAGTTCACTACACCACAGAAGTAATGAAGCTGTATCAAAAATTAACATCTAATTGTAAACACATGGAAAGAAATTTTGCAAGAAATGGAATGCTAAAAACATAAAATGTAAAATGTTTTACTCTGTGTAAATGTTTTACAGGTAGTTGTGACTCAGTAATAACACAGGAATAACACAGTAATAACACAGGAATAACTCAGTAATAGCAGAAATAACAGGAAATACACAGTAATAAAACAGGAATAACACAGGAATAACAGAAATAACACAGGAATAATTCAGTAATAAAACAGGAA
>NW_015555773.1:665311-665546 GCF_001515605.1 Sinocyclocheilus anshuiensis | reverse complement strand
ACAGGAATAACGCAGGATTAACGCAGTAATAACACATTAATAACACAGGAATAATTCAGTAATAACGCATTAATATCACAGGAATAATACCGGATTAACACAGTAATCAACACAGTAATAACACAGTAATAACGCAGTAATAACAAAGGAATAACTCTGTAATAAGACAGGAATAACACATTAATAACATTCAGTAATAACGCATTAATAACACAGGAATAATACAGGATTAACA
>NW_015555773.1:663638-665092 GCF_001515605.1 Sinocyclocheilus anshuiensis | reverse complement strand
ACAGTAATAACACAGCAATAACACAGTAATAACACAGTAATAAACACAGGCATAACACAGGAATAACACAGTAATAGCGCAGTAATAACACAGGAATAACACAGTAATAACACAGAAATAACACAGGAATAAATCAGTAATAACAGAAAATTCCGGGGCCAAGCCCGAGATAAAGTTCTGGCCCAGTGGCTTAGCAGAGTGCCCCACTCAGTTGACACATGTTCAACAGACCGCAGAAGAGAGGTTAAGGTGTGAGAATGAGCTCACAAAAGCGTGACAGCATTTTACACAAAAGAACAATTGAGATCCTCAGATTCGGCATGACCCAAGGAATCCAGACACCATGATCATGATTTTCTGACTAACTGTTCAAAAGTTATAAGGCAAAATGTGCATTTTTAGTATGTCACGACCCATAGGTGGCGCTGTTCCCAAATTTAGCAAGGACCCTCAGATCATGTTGTTGATGAAGCATACCAAGTTTGGTTTTGATTGATCAAAGTTTGGCCAAGATACAGCCACTGAACCAATTTGGGTCGACCTCGTTAACTTCACAACATCATAACTTTTTTTTTCACTAGTAGTCAAAAAATAATCAGTAATTTCTGTGCAGCTCAGTCCAAAGATCATGTGAGCCAATTTTGGGAAGAATTGGTTAAATATTGAAGGAGGAGTAGGGAATAGACTATTTACTGTACTTTTCAAAATGGCCGCTACTGTAAGGGGTGGAGTCTTAATGTAAGCAATTGAATGTGATCTCCATGAAGAGAGTAATCATGTGTACTAAGTTTCTTTTTCTAGAATAAGGGGTTCAAGAGTTATTACCATTTCAATATTGAATTTTTGAACTGGTGGTGGCGCTATAGAGTTAGTTCTAGAGACCCCAAAATTGGTCAGATCACTATTCATGGCCATCACTACAATTGTGCAAAATTTCATAATTTTTAAAAAGTTTAAAATAATAATAACAGTAATAACGCAGTAATAACACAGAAATAACACAGGAATAACTCAGTAATAACACAGTAATAAACACAGGAATAACACAGGAATAACACAGTAATAACACAGGAATAACTCAGTAATAACACAGTAATAAACACAGGAATAACACAGGAATAACACAGTAATAACACAGGAATAACTCAGTAATAACACATTAATAACGCAGTAATAACACAGTAATAACGCAGTAATAACAGGAATAACGCAGTAATAACTCAGTGACAACAGAAATAACACAGGAATAAGTCATAACAGAAATAACTCAGGAATAACACAGTGATAACACAGTAATAACACATTAATAACACAGTAATAACACAGAAATAACAGTTATAAGACAGGAACAACACAGTAATAACACATTAATAACACAGTAATAACACAGTAATAACACATATAACACAGGAACAACACAGTAATAACACATTAATAACACAGTAATAACACAG
>NW_015555773.1:660992-661504 GCF_001515605.1 Sinocyclocheilus anshuiensis | reverse complement strand
AGGAATAACACAGGAATAACACAGTAATAACACAGTAATAACACAGTAATAACACATTAATAACACATTAATAACACATTAATAATACAGGAATAACACAGGAATAACTCCGCAATAGCAGAAATAACAGGAATAACACAGTAATAACAGAAATAACCCAGGAAATACACAGGAATAACACAGGAATAATTCAGTAATAATACAGTAATAACACAGTAATAACACAGGAATAACTCAGTAATACCACAGTAATAACGCGGTAATAACACAGGAATAACACATTGATAACACTGTAATAACACAGTAATAACACAGAAATAACACAGGAATAACTCAGTAATAGCACAAATAACAGGAATAACAAAGTAATAACAGAAATGACACAGGAAATAAACGGTAATATCACAGGAATAATTCAGTAATAAAACAGGAATAACACAGAAATAACACAGGCATAACACAGGAATAACGCAGTAATAACACAGAAATAACACAGGAATAACTCAGTAATA
>NW_015555773.1:660429-660819 GCF_001515605.1 Sinocyclocheilus anshuiensis | reverse complement strand
GTGGCAAAAAGTCTCACGATTTATTTCCAGAACATGATGCATGATGGGATACACTAACCCATCATCTTATACACTAAGATAGTGTGGGTTTAGTGTGCGTTAAGGGCACTGCGCTTTGGTATTTTTAAGACCTGGGACAGTCTTGCGCACTTGCTTCCTGTTGCGCGCACGCGCTCTCATGTGGCCAAGACCGCAAGTGTGGGTATTTGGACAAGCGGTTTATAAATATTTATTATAGCTGCGTCCGAAATCGCATACCTCCATACTATATAGTAGGCGAAAAACAGTATGCGAGGCGAGTAGTATGTCCGAATTCATAGTATTCGAAAAACAGTAGGCGAGAAGTACCCGGATGACCTACTACTTCGGTTCGGATTCTGTAGTGCACAT
>NW_015555773.1:659581-660057 GCF_001515605.1 Sinocyclocheilus anshuiensis | reverse complement strand
GAGCTGCGTCCGAAATCGCATACTTCCATACTATATAGTAGGCGAAAAACAGTATGCGAGGCGAGTAGTATGTCCGAATTCATAGTTTTCGAAAAACAGTAGGCGAGAAGGAGTCAAAGACTGGGAATTAGTGTATGATTTTGCAGATTTGGTGTGTGGTTCTGGTGTTTGAGTGTCAGGTTTCAGAAATTGTGTGACAAGTAAAGATTTTGTGTGTAAGCAGTTGAAAAAAAACTAAATGCTTACAATTCAAATACACAGATGACTTTCCTGCCCAGGGAACACTGAGATCAATAACACTGTAACAAATTCAGGAATAATTTTTGCAGCTCAATGTCTATAACAGTATACATAAATTAAATTACAGATACAGATACAGTATAATTCAACAATGAACTTTTGGGAAAAAATCATTTTCATTTTACTACTGTAAAGTAATCTTGCAGTAGATGAAAAGCACTAGAAAAGTTCAAACT
>NW_015555773.1:647447-658303 GCF_001515605.1 Sinocyclocheilus anshuiensis | reverse complement strand
TTCTGGTGTTTGAGTGTCAGGTTTCAGAAATTGTGTGACAAGTAAAGATTTTGTGTGTAAGCAGTTGAAAAAACTGTAAATGCTTACACACAATTCAAATACACAGATGACTTTCCTGCCCAGTGAACACTGAGATCAATAACACTGTAACAAAAAACTCTTACTAGGATTCAGGAATTATTTTTGCAGCTCAATATCTATTATAGTATACATAAATTAAATTACAGATACAGATGTATAATTCAGCAATGAATTTTTTTGGGGAAAAATCATTTTCATTTTACTACTGTAAAGTAATATTGCAGTAGATGAAAAGCACTAGAAAAGGTCAAATGCCAAAGAATTGTATGAACTTGGCATGCACCACAATACAGTACAGTAAAAAAATGTAATAAAAAAAAAGTAAATTTAGCATCCTCTGCACATTCGGCCAAATTTCATTACAGTATACTATACATTACAGTATAGCAGTTTCTTGGTCTCCTGACACAAGACTAGCTATATCTCTAGACAGTCATTTCTCAGTTCTGCAAAAATGCAGTAGACAAAAAAAATGGTTACAAATAAAATTTGACAGTCACACGCTTGAAGGTGTAGGCCTACAACATGTGCTACAGTTTACTGTACATATAGAATAGTGAAATTTCCATTATCTAATGTACTGGTACTGTACTGTAATTATACTGTATGTGTAAGTATAAAACCCCTGATGATTGGCTCAGCTCTCTCCTCTCTCCGTTGTTAGCATGCAGAGATTCTGATTGGTGTGTCATCAGTTTTGCTACCTAATGTTTAACTTACTCATTGTTAAAATTTTTGAGAAATGTGTCTTTGTTTTGAAAACTGAATTAATAGTTTGGGAAAAAAAGTGCCAACTAAAATCAGTTATATTAACAATCGAGAAAACTGCAATACGACTAGATTCTTACCTAACTCTACTCGCCCATTAGGCCATTTCACTGACATGTCAAACAACCATTCACAGTTTGTTTCGTTCATCGTCACGTTTCGGGGCGTGGAAATGTCGCCACAATAACAGACTGGTGTGTAAAACTCTCGGATGTATTTTAAAAACTATATGCTGCGAACTTTAAATATTTCACATACTTTTGAAAATCCAGCATTTAGTTGATCCTGATAAGCGCTCGTCGTCACAGTTGTAAACACGACGGCTTTCTTTTTTTCGAGAGACGGTTTGGTGTCACGGCATCTTTGTTTCCAGGCGGAACGTTATAGAACGCGACACGCACGTCTACCGGAAATCCTGTATAATTCAACCAATCCAACGACGACTTCGAAACTCCTGAAGTGTTTCCACTTTCGTGTGCCATATGCATCAGATGTTTAGCCAACGGTCCGTGGGCGTGACGTCTGAGGCTGAGACTACAAGTAGCCAAACCATCAGGACTGTTTAGCTCAATCAAAGAATACAACCAAATTAATTATGTGCCAGACATATTACAGTGTATAACAGTTTTTTTTTGGCCTTTATGAAACGTGTATTCATATGGATAGTAAACAGAGGTGTAAAGTATTTGAAAACTGCTGGATCTATCTGCTGCTTTTGACACTGTCAATCATCAGATCCTCCTGTCTGCCCTCTCTTCACTGGGCATCACAGGGATTCCACTTCGCTGGTATGAATCCTATCTCACCTTGTTGCGAATGTCTGTATGTCTTCTGCCTCTCTGGACTCAGAACTTTGTCAATCTGCTTTGTCTCTCTAGGATGGAGACCCAGGATGTGCTGCATCTGTTGTTGTGTCATTAGATGAAGACTTTGAACATCTTTCCTCGCAGACTGGAGGCTCAGAACGTGGTCGTATCTGTTGTTTGCTCAAAAGCTATAGACTCAGGGCATGGTCGTATCTGTTAATGCCTCAGAGACTCAGGAATGGAATGTATCGGTTGCTGCCTTTCCTGTAATGGGCCGCAGGCTCAGAACTTTGGTGTTTCTGTTACTGTCTCTCTGGACAAGAGACGTGTCAATCTGTTAGTATCTCCTACCATGCAGGCCAGAGTCTCAGAACAAGGAGTGTCTGTTAAAAGGGGACCTTTATCTCTTTTCTTTTTGATTAGGAGATTGCAAATATGGCACTTCTCCATTTCAGTGCTGTTTCCATCAGAGCAGAACTTATCCTGTGGAACTTATTTTCATAGTCCAAACACACGTTTAGAAAAGTGTCACTAATGTTTTACCAATGCATTTCTCACTTTCCAAACCACTACCAGAATACCTTTGGCATTATTCCAAACAAATGGAGACCAAACATGATGGAAAAAGATTGAACTGAGGAATTCCTAAAGAATTTTTATGGCGGTCACAGGCCACAATCGTAGGAATCAGTGTCTAGATGGGTGGATGGCAGAAATTTTTTTCTGTTGAACACAAAATAAGATATTTTGAAGAATGTTAGTAATCTAACAGGATCTGGTCCCCTTGGACTTCTATAGTATTTTTGGATGATAGAATAAATAAAAATAGAATGATGATACAATTTATTTTTATTTTTTGGTGAACAATACCTTTAACACCAGTCCAAGAATGGCATTACGTCCACCTTAACAAACATTATTTCAGCTATAGTTTTAAATGTTTCATTTTATTTAATTGTTAATGGCAGAAAGAGACATTAATGATGGAAATGTACAGTCCATGAACGTGCAGGAAGCTTTGAGCGGATATGTTAGATGGGAAAATATAACATTTCAATAATACTTTTAATGAAAAAAATGACAACTTGTGAAACAGATTAGAGGAGCTTCATTAAACAAAAAAACAAACAAACTCATAAGCAGGAATAAGAAAATGCAATGTAAACTGCTAATTAAACTAATCAGTTACATTTATAAAGCTCAAACATACCTTTCTGTGAAAGGTTTTGTGAAAGTGACATTTCTACTGAGCTGAAATGCAGATTTTGCTACACTCTCATAGTAGAATCATTCATTTATTTCCACATAATTGACAGTATAAAATACTGTCTGTTCAAGTGACATGACATGTGGCCAAGTACGGTAACCCGCACTTGGAATTTGTGCTCTCCATTTAACCCATCCCCATTTATACATTTAAACCACACATTTATTTATTTACATTTATACACAATAAATACATAAAAATAATTTTCTGAATCTGATAAATAATTCCCAAGACAATGCACTTTGACTCTACAAACATAAAGAGCAAAAGAAATGGGTTTACCCGACAATGAGCTGCTGCTGCTGGTTGATTATGGTTGAAAGTAACTGATGAAGAAACAACAGAGAGGGAGGAGCCGCTAACACTTAACCAGATCCATCCACCATGAGCTCTGCATTTTTATCACATCATCATGCAATCAGACTAATATTTGGCTAGCATTTCCTGAAACTTAATTATGCTCACAGTGATCGACAGAAATGAGTAATGATGAGTACTCAGTAAAGTGGTTAAATGCAATATATTGTTTCCTGTGTGGTCTTTGATACTTGACACAAATGAAACTTTATACACATTGTGTTAAGGGGGATCGAAATTAACATAGCAGCTGCTGAATTGAAGGACTACACCTGATTTTCATGTAGCTTCTTACAACACAAAAATGTAAGCATGCTATGAGCATCCTTCCTTATGAAAACATACAGCAAAGAGTCAGCGAGTGGATTCAAATACATCATGATTCCTGACACTGAATGTAAAGAATCATAATAACTACTTATTCCATGCTTAAATGATACTGCAAAAATGATGTTTTGTACAATGCTTGGTAGGAACAACACAGTGTAATTGAAAAGTACAAGAGCCAGAATCATCAAAATCCTCTTTCTTTCATCAGGGGTGACTGCGACCGAATGAGACAGTGCCTTCCACGAACCCACAAAGCAAAACACAACCAGTGGATAAGGTACAAAAAACATAATTACATTTAGAAGAAATGCAAGTTCCACATCCACTTTAACGGCAATAATCATATCAATCACCATATATCCACAGAGTGTTGCCCAAACCAACAAGCTTATCAGAACTAAATTCTTACACGAATGATGAAGTCGGTACCAAACAGGGTATTTGATCATTATGTATCTTTCCACGGAGATACAGACCATGAAGCCAATGTTAACAATTATGCTCAGGATATAAACATGAAATACAAAAAAAATGCCATTCTTTTGTTCATTCAATGTACAAAAATTCATAACAGGCTTGACACAAATCTGGATGATATCACAAACAAATAGATTTATGATGAATAAAGGGACAGCATGGTTAGATCTAAGCAGAGGGTTTACCCGACAATGAGCTGCTGCTGCTGGTTGATTATGGTTGAAAGTAACTGATGAAGAAACAACAGAGAGGGAGGAGCCGCTAACACTTAACCAGATCCATCCACCATGAGCTCTGCATTTTTATCACATCATCATGCAATCAGACTAATATTTGGCTAGCATTTCCTGAAACTTAATTATGCTCACAGTGATCGACAGAAATGAGTAATGATGAGTACTCAGTAAAGTGGTTAAATGCAATATATTGTTTCCTGTGTGGTCTTTGATACTTGACACAAATGAAACTTTATACACATTGTGTTAAGGGGGATCGAAATTAACATAGCAGCTGCTGAATTGAAGGACTACACCTGATTTTCATGTAGCTTCTTACAACACAAAAATGTAAGCATGCTATGAGCATCCTTCCTTATGAAAACATACAGCAAAGAGTCAGCGAGTGGATTCAAATACATCATGATTCCTGACACTGAATGTAAAGAATCATAATAACTACTTATTCCATGCTTAAATGATACTGCAAAAATGATGTTTTGTACAATGCTTGGTAGGAACAACACAGTGTAATTGAAAAGTACAAGAGCCAGAATCATCAAAATCCTCTTTCTTTCATCAGGGGTGACTGCGACCGAATGAGACAGTGCCTTCCACGAACCCACAAAGCAAAACACAACCAGTGGATAAGGTAACAAAAGAATAATTACACTTAGAAGAAATGCAAGTTCCACATCCACTTTAACGGCAATAATCATATCAATCACCATATATCCACAGAGTGTTGCCCAAACCAACAAGCTTATCAGAACTAAATTCTTACACGAATGATGAAGTCGGTACCAAACAGGGTATTTGATCATTATGTATCTTTCCACGGAGATACAGACCATGAAGCCAATGTTAACAATTATGCTCAGGATATAAACATGAAATACAAAAAAAATGCCATTCTTTTGTTCATTCAATGTACAAAAATTCATAACAGGCTTGACACAAATCTGGATGATATCACAAACAAATAGATTTATGATGAATAAAGGGACAGCATGGTTAGATCTAAGCAGACAACACAAGCCATAGAGTGCCAGACACATGACAACAAACCCAATGGAGAAAATAACCCAGATAACCACCATTTCAGATGAAGATGCACAGATAGCTGCCTTCATAGATGTCCAATTGAATTTCTCCAGTAACAAAGCTAAAAAGTTTACTTCCAACTGGAATGTCACGTTGGTTGAGGTTTCAGGGTAGGCCATGTTCTGTGAACTGAGCTTAGGACGTTCAAACTGAAATAAAAACAAAGGTGATTTTGGTTCAAAATTCATGTAATTGGCTTTATTCATGTACATTACAATAACGGTGAACTTACAGTTTAGTAGAGATGTTGCTGCCAACCGCTGTTGAGAGACGCACAGATGCTTAATCTCTCTCTTTCTCTCTCTCTCTCTCTCATAACTGGTTGATTATGGCTATGATTATGATTAAATTAGTCTGTTATCAACGGCTCAAGCCTAAAAAATACAAAGTCTAAAATGACCTTTTGGAATTTGCAAGGTAGGCGTGGGATGAGATACATAGGAAATTAATCCTACACACAAGAGCGTTTTAAGGACAAAAAGCTGACGAATGTCTTGAAATACAACATTTGAACAATGTCTTGAGGTGTGGTAACCGACCGTAGTACTGTAAGCAGAATAATTGACTCCACTTCGCATCGTTGCCGCATCACCACCTCAGGTGCACATCAGTTAGGCATATGGCACTGCAGAATGCCCTGGAACAAGTGTACATGTACAGGGAGTGTTTTATCGGTAAGTTATTTTATTTTATTTGTTTTTATTTTATTTTTATTACCCCCAATTGTCAAAAAAGAATGAACAGATCAAATGTATTATTATCATATGCTTACTAAAACACATATACCTTTCATTGTATGTTGTGATTTAGATTTCTGTCTGTCCTGTCAGTTTTAGTGATACTCCTCAACCTGAAGCACAGGACACGAATTTGCTTTATTTCCATTAGAAAATAATCCACTAACAAGCAGTAGAAAATACTTGAAAATGTAAATATGTATGGCTCTCTTCAATAGCCTAATCAATTTAATTACTAATATGGCTTTAAAAATCAAACTCAGTGCTGATTGTAAAATGCAACATCTACTTGCCAAATTCTGGATTTTATGCATTTATTTATATAAAAATGTTTCTATAAAAAATCTGGTAATTATAAAATCTGTAGTGTTGTTTGTATACTATAATATAGTTAAGGTTAGATAATGTTCCAAACAACAAAGTCCAAAAAAAAATTAATAAGAGAAATTAACTAGATGCATGACTATGCAGACAAAAACAAAACAAAATATCTAAGAAATGAATAATGAGCTCACAGTTAAAAAGAACAAAGGAAGGGTTTTACCTGACACAGAGGCTGTTGGCTGCTATGGTTGGCAGTAACTGATGAAGAAACAACATTACAGAGAAAGGGAGGAGTTCTTAATGCTTAATTGCCTCCATCCTCCATTATGCATCTGCATTTAAGTTAATATGGGAGAGTACTAAGAGTAATAGTCAGCTAACTGTCCTGAAATGCAATTAAGATAACTCTGGATTACAAGAATGAATAATGGTGAGTGGCTGGTAAAATGGTTAACTTGGCTGTGTATGAAATTTAATATTTCATTACATAAATTACTTCTGTGACTTTACAGTTTAAGATAAAGAAACAAAAGATCTGTGTACATCGTAATAAAAAAGTATCATTATTACATGTGATTTTATAAAAAAATTGTTTTATTGAAAAAAAAAACCTGCAAAATATTTTACCACAAATACTACAGAACACACGTCATTTAGCAATTAAAACTCATGCAAAGGGTTCCTACTCATGGAAACATGGTCAGAGGCCAAACTGAACCGCTGAAGAACTGGCAAAGCCTCCAACACAGCATGTTTTACAGGTAATACAGAGCACTGAACTTTGTGTTTAGTAAAACAACTTTTCAGCACTTCTTCACTCATGACTTCATCCTCTGATAATTTAAACAGATTGTTTTGTTAAGCACAACGTCAATAAGCGATAGTTTCAGATCCAGAATCTCTCCATGGACTTGCTGGCTGGTTTATGTACAAATATATAACTCGTTTCAGGGTGATTACATGAATGTTGAATTACTATTGATCTTAGATCTCCTGCAAACCAATGAGTTAGGGGTGGAAGAATAATAAATCATAGGGAATCATGTATTTTTTGTATGTATTACTGGTGTGTGTTATTCATTCTTTACCTAGCAACAGCCTATAAAAATTCAGTTTTTCTGTATATTTTTAATTGAAAGAACTGCAAAGCAATCGATAAAAACAAATGTGCAATCTGCAAAAGCAGGACATATAGGAAAAGATCACTCCATACACTACTATTCAAAAGTTTGGGGTCAGTAAGATTTGTTTGATGTTTTTGAAACAAGTCTCTTATCCTCACCAAGGATGCATTTATTTGATCAAAAATACATAATTAAAAAAAAAAAAAAAGTAATACGGTGAAATATTACTACAATTTAAATATTACTACTGTTTTCTATTTCGAGTTTCTAAAATATAGTTTATTCATGTGATGGAAAAGCTGAATTTTTAGCTTTGCTGTCACAGATCAATTTCATAAATCCCAGCTAAAAGTATACTTTTTTATTATTTATTATTAAACCCTAAACTTTTGAATGGCAGTGCACATTCGTTTATGTGGGCATATTTTGGCTACATTACAGTGATTGAAAATTAGACATGGTAAAAAAGTAAAGTTTAAATGAAAGGTGCTTATCTTTGAAGAGCTGTTGAAATATATACTGATAAAAACTGTCTGTAAGAAAACCTGAAAAAATCCACTTTCCTCTTATCAATCATGACAATCAGATCAGCTCAAGCCCTTTTAATGGTACGCACATGACGTGAGTTAATAAATCCCAGCACTGAATGACTATTTATGTATAAAATGAATAAAGCAACAAGTAGCCAAACCATCAGGACTGTTTAGCTCAGTCGGAGATTCCAACCAAATTAATCCTGTGCCAGACATATTAGAGTGTGTTTATTTTATTTTTGGCCTTTATGACACTTGTATTTATATGGATAGTAGAGAGAGTACAGGGAGCGATGGCAAAACAATTAGGGCCCCGCTGGAAATGCTTAACCAGCAGAACTGTCTTGGTTAACCAGCTTTACCATGCTGGGGTGGTTCGTTCCATTAAACTTGCGACCATAGTTGCTTTTGGGAAACGCACCCCTGGTTGATCAGATTGATCAAGCTACAATGAGCAACCCAGCTCATTATGCACATGTGCACTAACTGCTCCAACATATAGAGTCTTAAATTGAGAGTTACAGCATGAGAAACACAGATTGAACACATGATGCAGCCACATAATACAAATGTCTGCTGAGAAATAAAAGCAATAATGATATCCTTAATTTCATGGAAATTACTGGAAATAGTTGACAAGCAAAAGCAGAAACATGTCTCGTGTGAGGCCTACCACCTTATTTAAGATGTTTTTCTCCTCTTTTACTGTGCTAGCATAAACCCTTTTACATACAGATTTGCTGAGCTGCTAAAGGAAATGTACTACTATACACTGCAATTTGTCTTGTGCTTTGTTGGTAAACTTCAATAAATAAATAAATAAATAATTCCTTAGACCATCTCAGCTGGGTATAATCATAACCGTGACCCTCATGACACCTTCCAGATAAAATGGTGAATCAGCCTCTCTGAAAAGATCAACAAGAGCACAAAGCACATGAGCGAGTCTAACCCTCACCTCTGTCCAAATGGCTTTCTTCATTAAATGACACAGAGACTGGACAGACAGTTTTGTACATCAGAACTGTCCATTTAAGGAGAAACAAACACACAACCATACGAAATGCCACTTTCAGAAAGTGCTCCTGGTTCCACAAACGAAGTTCCTCTGGGCTTGGGAAGTCTTACAGACATGCCAATCAAATTATGATTAAAGAATCTGATCAAAGCACGCATTGGATTACTCATACTGAAGAGCAGAATGGTTTAAGATGAAACTCTGGCGGACCTTCCTCCGGGCCGCTGTGGTTTGTTGGACACCCTGTTGTGTTGGGACTTCTACAGGAGTCTAAAAACCCCTCTGTAGCTAAACTGTTTACCTTGGGGGACATGCATAGGGTTGAAGAGCGTGCATGAGATTCGAGTTAGAGTAAGAGAAACTATTGAGAAGAACCTACAGTACAGTCTCTACTTCCACAGACACCCAGCAAGAGTGACCATATTGCACTGGGAAGGCGACTGAGCCAGTTCCAACATATCTCATGTCTGTTTTAAGGGTCTGTGAGCCCTGCTCCAATTGAAGCACTTTAAGCTTCACAGTGCATTCCCTCATTCCACAGAAAGTGCCCTCAGGGTCGCTGGCAGGCTCAGGGGGAACTGAGGCAGCATGGATCTTCCCTTGCTGAAGAAGAGCTGATGGAAAAACTCAGGGCAGAGTGCAGTGTGGAGGGAGGTCAAGAGGTGGAAACTGGAAGGTTTCATCGCTGCTAAAAGCCACTCACTCGCTGGGGTACGTGGGGTAGTGCGTTGGGGGTTGGGGGCAGCCGTGGCCCACAGGAAGGGTTGAGTGTCGTTCTGGAGGAAGGCGTTTAGAGAAGAGGTCAGTGTCCACTCCTGGTTGAGTATCACCATAGATGTCACCTGAATGAGGATGAGAGGTGTTAAAGGTATAGTTCACCCAAAAATGAAAATTCTGTCATTAATTACTCACCCTCATGTCGTTTCAAACCCGTAAGACCGTCGTTCATCTTTGGAACACAAATTAAGATATTTTTGATGGAATCTGAGAGCTGTCTGACCCTGCATAGACAGCAATGCAACTGAAATGTTCCCAGGCCCAGAAATGTAGCAAGGAGATCTGTAAAATAATCCATGTGACATCGGGGGTTCAACCGTAATTATACGAAGCAACGAGAATATTTTTTGTGCGCAAAAGAAAAAAAACTAACGACTTTCGTTATTAATTTGTCTCCTCCGCATCACCCTGGTGCCATTTTAGAGAATATCCGCTGGACGTAAACAGCATATGCTGTTCTGTGTCAGCTGCGTCACGCCGGATCTGTTTCCTACATTGTTGTGATTCGATCTGAACGGAAACAGCGTAGCCGCGTGGCGCAGCTGACACAGAACAGCATACGGTGTTTACGTCCAGCGGATACTCTCCAAAATGGCGCTACAGGGTGATGCGGAGGAGACGAATTGTCGAATAAAGTCGTTTTTTTTAATTTTGCGCACAAAAAGTATTCTCGTAGCTTCGTATAAATTGCGGATGAACCCCTGATGTCACATGAATTATTTTACAAGTCTCCTTGCTACGTTTCTGGACTTGGGAACATTTCAGTTGCGTTGCTGTCTATGCAGGGTCAGACAGCTCTCAGATTCCATCAAAAATATCTTAATTTGTGTTCCGAAGATGAACGAAGGTCTTACGGGTTTGAAACGACATGAGGGTGATTAATTAATGACAGAATTTTCATTTTTGGGTGAACTATCCCTTTAATCTTATTTATTTGA
>NW_015555773.1:624563-644864 GCF_001515605.1 Sinocyclocheilus anshuiensis | reverse complement strand
GGAATCTGAGAGCTGTCTGACCCTGCATAGACAGCAATGCAACTGAAATGTTCCCAGGCCCAGAAATGTAGCAAGGAGATCTGTAAAATAATCCATGTGACATCGGGGGTTCAACCGTAATTATACGAAGCAACGAGAATATTTTTTGTGCGCAAAAGAAAAAAAACTAACGACTTTCGTTATTAATTTGTCTCCTCCGCATCACCCTGGTGCCATTTTAGAGAATATCCGCTGGACGTAAACAGCATATGCTGTTCTGTGTCAGCTGTGTCACGCCGGATCTGTTTCCTACATTGTTGTGATTCGATCTGAACGGAAACAGCGTAGCCGCGTGGCGCAGCTGACACAGAACAGCATACGCTGTTTACGTTCAGCGGATATTCTCTAAAATGGCACCAGGGTGATGCGGAGGAGACGAATTGTTGAATAAAGTCGTTTTTTTTTTTTCTTTTGCGCAACAAAAAGTATTCTCGTAGCTTCGTATAATTACGGTTGAACCACTGATGTCACATGGATTATTTTACAGATCTCCTTGCTACGTTTCTGGGCCTGGGAACATTTCAGTTGTATTGCTGTCTATGCAGGGTCAGACAGCTCTCAGATTCCATCAAAAATATCTTAATTTGTGTTCCGAAGATGAACGAAGGTCTTACGGGTTTGAAACGACATGAGGGTGATTAATTAATGACAGAATTTTCATTTTTGGGTGAACTATCCCTTTAATGGGAAGGTCTGAATAGCAGTCCGTTTAACATAGCAAAAACGGGCTGCTTTAAAGCACTAAATAAAGTGATTTGTGGGTTACTATACAGATTATTTTTATTTCATTAAATCTAAAATTATAAACAGTCATCAGAAATGTTCTTAATACAAGGAGACATATCATATTTACACTACTGTTCAAATGTTTGGAGTCGCCAAGATATTTTATTGTTTTAAAAATCATAATAAACAAACAAAAATATAACAGTCTCTTAATCTCACCAAGGCTGTTCATCAAAAATATAATAATAATAATACAACAGTAATATTGGAAAATCAATCAATTTAAAAAACAGTTTTCTATTTCTGTATATTTTAAAATGTCCCTTATTCTTGTGATGGCAAAGCCGATTTTTCAGCATCATTACTCCAGACTTTAGTGTCACATGATCCTTCAGAAATCATTCTAATATGCTGATTTGGTGCTTAAGAAACAATTCCTGTTATCAATGTTGAAAACAGTTGTTCTGTTTAATAATTTTGGGGAAACTGTGATGTATGTTTTTCAGGATTCTTTGGTGAATAAAAAGTTCAAAATAACATTATTTGACATTATAAATGTATTTATTGTCACTTTTGATCAATTTAATGCCTCCTTGATGAATAGAAGCATTTCTTTCCAACAAGTAATTTCTTTCCAAAACAAATCCTACAGACTGCAAAATTTGAATGCTTATGTGCATTTAAACTGAAATTTATTAAAGTGTAACTATGTAAACATTTGAATCATCTGCATCGAGTCGGATTTGATAAATAGGTGTTGTCCGTATGTTTGTCACTTTGTGTGGAACACTGTGTTGTTTCAAACGTAAAACACCTATTTTTTCAAACATTTCATTTATGTTGCTTCATAGAAGACTACATGTCACAAGGTTGTTGATAAAGAGTTTAAAGTGGTCCTATTATGCTTTTTGCACTTTTCAAAAACTACAACGAACGACTCGTTTGGACTACAACGCATATTTTCCAGGATTTGTGATATCAGCTGCACTAGAGATATGAGCTGCACTAGAGAAGGCAACGAGTGTTATCACTATGTCGGAGACACGCTAGCTTTCCCAAGGCAGACGAACTTAGAGTGGTTACAATCATCCGGGTTTAAATCGTGCTCAAATTGATTTGATTTGGACGCAATATTTACACTGACCCCCAAAACAAAATCAAGACTTTGTAAAAGAGCATAATAAGACCCCTTTAACATTGTGTTTTTCAGCACATTTCCTGGGAGTGCTACTTGCAACTACAACAAAAATTCAGTTAATATGGCTTGTGAAATACATACAGCACACCTATACACAGTTCAGTCTCACCGTTGGCAGTGTCTACTCCAGCCTGTGATCCAGTGATGTGGTGCCAGAAAGCACTTCGTGGTAAGATTGCTGTTGGGGTGCAGGGGTAGGACGTCCCCTCTGAACCCTTAGATAAAAGCTGGGGAGAGACAGAAGAAGAGAGATGGGAAAGAATTTCAATTAGGTTGATAATAACACAAAATTATGGCTTTGGTTCTGGTGTTTTGAAAGTTGTATGACAGGAAGAAAATCAGTTGATTTGCCCTGCAATCTCTCAAGCTTTGTTTTAATAAGCACTGTGTGGTGTGTGTGTGTGTGTGTGTGGGGGAATATATGTACAGTGGTGTCTGAGATCTTGAGTGATGATGCTTTTATTTAGCATAAACAATGTCATTACAAATTAAATTACCATTCAAAAGTATGGGGTTAGTACATGTTTTTGTGTGTGTGTTTTTCTTAAAGAAATTAATACTTGTAATCAGCAAGAATGCATTAAATTAATAAAAAATGGATGATTAGGGGAGTTTTACATAGTGACATGTAATTTTTATTTAAAATAAACACTATTCTTTTTAATTTTGGATTCATCAAATAGTTCTAAAAAATGTATCACTGTTTCCATAAAAACATTAATCAGCACAAATGTGATAATAAAATGCTATTTTCTGTTTAATGTTACTTAAAGGATCATGTGACACTGAAGACTGATGGCTGCTGAAAATTCAGCTTTGCCACCACAGGAATAAATTACATTTTTAAATAGATCTTAATAGAAAACAGTTATTTTAAATCGTCTTTACTGTATTTTTGATCAAATAAATTAAGACTATAAATACATATGAACTGTAGTGTATATTATAAGTGTAAAAAAATGCATTAAAAAGTTGAATCGATTTGAGACCGTTCCAAAAAAGTTCTTTTGCACAAAGGAATTAATTTCACAAGGCCAGTGTCACAAAATTGATTATTATAATGACCTAGACAGAAATTGAGAAGACTATTTTTTTGTTGAAATGTCTTAGTTTTAAATGTGTCAAAACTTTGTCTTTTTCTTGTTTTAAATTAGATTTTCAATCTGGCCTCAGGCTTTAGAACCCACTGCATGCTTTGGTTACCTTGCTGTTTTTTTCCATTTCCATGAGGACTCTCTTGTGCTGCTCAGCTATAGCTAGAGTGGAAGTATGAACCCTTTGGTAGATCTGCTCTCCTTCTCGTGTCTGGAAAGTGTACAGGCCCTCCCCACTGTCACACATCCTAACAAAATAGCAAACAACATAGCAATAAACAATAAAGTAAAGCAAAAGTGATGAACTGCAAAGAAAGAACCCATATGCTACACATGCTTTGTGTGTTATATTATAATAGCCACTAGGGGGCAGTGTTACATCAGACTCAAACTTCTCTCTAAAACGCTCTCATCTTCTCTCTCAAAGGGCATCCAGCTGGCAATGTGAATCTTCTTTTATTATTTGATCAAAGCAGTGAGGGAGATAAGAACACCTAATCTGCCACTGAACTCCTTGTAATCCACTCAATAAATCCTTTTAGGAGGTCCACAGTTCAATGGCTCCCTCCCTCTGCTTCCATGTTTCTCTTACATATACATGACCAGACTGAATTGAATAAACATTTCACAATCTTATATCTTAAACATGTTTTACCTGCCAGCCTCGAAGGTGAAGCGCGTAGCATCCCTTCCATAGCGTCTAAGCGAGCAAAGCGGCCAGGTTACTAGCTTGGTGCGTGGGTTGTGAATGTCCCACAGGTAGATGTTTTCATGCGTGATCTGCATCATACACTCCCCGTAGATGTCAAGATTAGGGCAGGGCAACAGGAACACGTTAAAGCGCTCTGTATGGAAAAAAAAACCCGAGAGACTGATAGTGAAAAACAGGTATTTGGTTAACGGTTTAGTCACTACACTGTAAAAAAATGTAGTTTTTACAGAAAAAATAAAAATGCTACAGTAAGAATCTGTTAACAGGTTAAGTGTAAGTTACCTTTAGATATATGGTGAAAAACTAAATGGTTTAGCATCACTTTCACAAATGTATTGTTTCTGCAAATGGAAAATGATGAACATTTAATGTATAATTTATGGTGAAATATAGTGAAAGTCCCTGTGTGACACATCACAGATGATTATATTTGACATAAATGTGACCCTGGGCCACAAAACCATAAGGGTCAAATTTTTTAGCTTTATTTTTGAGATTTATGAATAAATAAGCTTTCCATTGATGTATGGTTTGTTTGGATAGGACAATATTAGGCAGAGATACAACTATTTGAAAATCTGTAATCTGAGGGTTAAAAAAAATCGAAATATTGAGAAAATCGCCTTTAAGGTTGTCCAAATGATGTCCTTAGCAATGCATATTAAGTTTTGATATATTTTACGGTAGTACATTTACAAAATATCTTAATGGAACATGATCTTTACTTATTATCCTAACGTTTTTTTTGGCATAAAATAAAAATCGATAATTTTGACCCATACAATGCATTGTTGGCTATTGTTATACAGTCACAAATAATCCAAATAATTTTGTGTCATGTTATGGATAGACCAATTACAAAGTACTCTGATTGATCATGTGACTTTCTGTTTTACCCCCTGTATTTTTATGGAGGTTATCAGTACATTTTAAGGTAAAAAAGGCGATTTTGGATGTTCAAGTAGATCAGTGCATCATATCACTTAATGAAATATACAGTTGTAAGTTGTAAAATATACGGCATCAATATTCCTGAAACACTGTCATAATATTTCCACCATGAATTTCTGGCAACCACAGCTGTTTTTTTTTATGTAAATTTAACAGAATATATTCTACAGTGTAGATTAAACTAAGTGCTACCATGTTGTCACTAAAGTACGCAACAAATCTAAAGCCGTACACTTGATATAAAACAAGCTATAGGAATCCAGCTCATAGGTAAGCAATAGTACAGATGGCTTTAGTATCTTACTGTACCTGTGTGTTCACACTGAACTCCGGCAGCCAGGAGGTCTGGTTCTCCAAGACTGATGTCATTAAGACGCATCCCCAGGCACTCGATAGACAAGGTCTTGAACCACTCTTCAGCCTCCAGCTCTGTGAGAACAGGAAGATTCAATGATGTCAATGAATGAACATGTTCTTTCAATGAAAATGTTCTATGAATAAAACATACACTAGGAGGTGCGCTTTGTAAATGTGCCTGAGAGCAGCACGTCATCAGACCGTATAGACCGAAATGCTAATATCAAGAATGAAAGCTGGGGCAGCAAAACAAGCCTTAGTAAAAGATGATGTACCTGATTCACAGGTGAAGGTTCGAGAGGTGTCATCTGTAAAGACGATGGCCACAGCTTGCCGCTTTGTGTCACGAGGCAATCTTGTGATGTTCTTCACATTACTAATCTCTGTCACCTGTGTGTAAAAGGAAACCGATGCAACTCAGAAGTAGTGACAGAGCCTAGTTATTCAGAAAGGCTTCATTTGCATCATTTGGAAAGGCACTTGTGCTCTCTTAATCATCTAATTTATCTTTCACTTTCTATAGCGGGTTGTGGGAGCAGCAGAGTGCAGTAAAGAAAGGCAAATGAGAGCGATAAACACACAGAAACCGGAGGCCTGTGAGTCAGCAAAGTTAGAGCGAATCGTGAGAGTCTGTGCATGAATACTTTTATGCAAGAAATTATCTGTTTACACACGGCCGGTCTCGTAATCTCGCCCGCCAGCTCTCGCAGTATGAATGAGCTTTGCGTGGCTGTTAGTATAATTGGAGAACTGAAGTGACACTTGAATGTTTTCCTTGAATGTTTCATTTCTCCCGTGACAATTTCAGGGCTTAGATTAGACCTCATTGAGAAGTGTACCTTAGGACAGGCTCTGATGTAGGCTGACTTCTCATCAGGGTATTTTTCCAGTCTGCGAGGTCCTTTACTGGACGACTTCTTAAACACCAGCCAGCAGCGCCGATAGATCTGAAACACATGTGCACATAATCACATAGGGTCCAAAAATAACACTCACCAGCAGTAGAAATTGGCCTTAGTGAGTAAATAAATTGAATAACTGTTAAGTAACTTTTAGGATTCACAGCAAAATAGGAATGCATTGATAAGCCAATCAGTTTATAACGGCAGAGAAAAAATAGAAGATTAATGCTGACACTACTAATATCAACATTATTTTATCTAAATAAATAAAAAACACTGAAAATTAAAGTAAGACAATTTAAGTGGATTTAAGCATCAAAAGAGTGAACAGCATGAAAAATGGATATTCCATTTGGAATTTGCTTAAGATTACATTTAACAGTGTTATTAAATGATTAATGTTGTTAAATATTAAATGTCAGAGGGTTAGATGAAGGCAAACAATCTAAATGGAAAAATATGGAAAAATAACTAATTTTTTTAATCTTTTTTTAATTTTTTATATTTAATGTCTATTATACTCACCAAGGCTGCATATATTTGATAAAAAAACAGTAAAGTATTGTGAAATATTAAACAGTAATATTGTGAAATAATAACATTTAAAATAATTTAACTACATTTTATGTATTTTAAGATGTAATTTATTCCTGTATTGGCAAAGCAGCCATTACTGCAGTCTTCAGTATCACATGATTCTTCGGAAATATGCTGATTTGGTGCTCAAGTAACATTTATCATTTATCACTAGTGATAAAAACAGTTGTGCTGCTTAATATTTCTGTAGAAACCTTTTTTTTTCAGGATTCTTTGACGAATAGAAAGCTCAAAAGTGCAGCATTTATTTGATCTTTTGCAACATTACATTATAAATGCCTTCACTGCCACAATCAATTTAATGCCACCTTAATGAAACGGACAGATACAGCTAGGGACAGAGAGCTGAGTTAGTTTGGTCTGGAGGAGTGTTGGGATGATGGTGTTGAAAGCGGAGCTAAAGTCCACAAACAGGATCCTCACATAAGACATCACCAACTGCAAGGTACCAACTGCAAGGCCATAAAGAAATAAAATAACCCCAAACTTTTGCATGATAGTCTAAATAAAAAAATCCCTAGTACAATATAGCAAGTGGCAGGACATTCTTAAATGTCTATCCTGGTTAAACCACCAAAACAAACATTCGATTTTGTCATTGATTTGACGTTTTTGTGTCCGCTTGTTCTGCACTGAGAGACTGGATAATTTTATGATGCTGTGTGTGGTACAGTGACCTATGCTTCACTGCAAATATACAAGGGTAAAAAAGAAAAATACTGACATTTCTTTCCAAAGCTAAAACAAGTCATTCTGCTGGATAAATGTGCTATTTGCACAATATGAAAGCTTCTAATTAAACCTACAGCAGTTGTGATCTGTCTTAATCTTTTGTAAACATTCTCTCTCCCTCAATCGACCCTGCTGCCATAAAAGCTATTTTCTGATTATATACCTCTGATGTCCTTCAACGACAAATCCTACAGTTGCCACGGTAACCCCTGTCCATTTAGGCAAGTGCTCCAGCCAGCCCAAGGCCAGTCCCGCTCTCTATCATCACTGGAAATTGTTCTGAGCAACATTATTTCTACATCATCTATTCAACAAACATTAAGACCCTTTAGAACGGCATGATGTATAAGTTCGGCAGTTCAGCTTTACACCTTCCTTTGTCCTATTTGTCTTTTTTGTCTCAATAACCCTTTAGAGAGAATTAAACTCAATGTGTTTAGATTCTCGTTAAATTCCCTGGTGTTCAGACAGAGGTTTAAAATAAAGTTACATTCTGACTCACACGGTCATAAACATGGCATTAGTCATCAGACTTGTATAATGACAGGCCTGCATTGCACCTCAAATACGACAGAGAGGTTTAACAAGCGAGTCCACACGCTTTTAACCATATTGCCCATTCACGAACATATCAATAGGTGATTTGTACTAAAAGGAATCCAAAGATAAAACCGCACCTTTGAAAGGTTCATGCAACTTGCAGCGTGTCCAATTTCCTGCTGAGATGACTGATAGAAAGCTGAACTGAGCTGATGAGCTTTTGTTTTTATCATCTAAGCTGACCTTAATGTCATTGCCACTCGAATGCTTGGACCCATCTTACGGAGAAAAGAAGAAAGTTAGCTGCATGGTTTTCCATTCACAGCAGGTAAAAGATTGATCCCTTGTTTGCATCATATTGTCCCCTGAGGTTCCACTAATCCTCTGTAAACAGACTGTGCAACAGCATCAGCAGAGAGCGACGACCGAGTGTGTGTGTGTGAGAGATGTGCCTTTCTCACTGTTGCTTTACTGTTTGTATATCTGTCTGAGCAACATTAATACACAACTACATATGCATATACACACACAAACCAAATACGACCCATCCTGGTGTCACTTCCTTTCTAAAGAAGTACTGTGATAAATATAATTTCCATTGAAACAGTGTAGTTTATACAGTTAAATTTTAAATGTAACTGTTAACATTAAACTTTGTATTAGCCACCAGTCATCAAAAAGTAGTTTAAATGAAATAAAGTGAACTGTTTGAAGGAGTTCCTACACTACTGTTCCAAAGTTGGCGAGTAAGAATGTTTTAATAAATTATTAATTTAATTCAGCAAGGATGCATTAAAACTATGAATATGGAGGTCATAGGACCGGCAGCATTTTTTAAATAAAAATATTTTGTAACATTATAAATGTGTTTACGGTCACTTTTTCCTACAAAAAATATATCAGCTTCCACAAAAATATTAAGCAGCACAACTGTTACAATAATAAGAAAAAAATGTTTCTTGAGCAGTAAATCAGCATATTAGAATGATTTCTGAAGGATCATGTGACACTGAAGACTGAAGTAATGACTGCTGAAAATCTAATTTAAATTGAAAGTAAATAGTAAACAATTACTTTAAATTATAATATTTCACAATATAACTTTTTTACTGTATTGTTGATCAAACAAATGCAGCCTTGGTGAGCATAAGAGACTAAAATTTTGATTATATGCAGTTTGTATGACCGTACTTGTTTGTTTGCAATTCTAATCCTGCTTTGGCTTCTTTTGGATCTATTATTATTGTCAGAGCAAATATTAACAAAATGGCCATGGTAATTGACATTAATTTATTGCTTTTAGCTGCTGTATGAAAGCAATAAATCACTCTCTAAATCATACCACATTACTGAATATTAACGCGACTACAATAACAGTGCAATTTTGGAAGTTATTTTGTTCAATTAGTAACAATAACTGAAGTAACCATGGTATTTTTTTTGGCAGAAACCATGGTAACCATGCAAATTTAGTTTCAGGGTTAAACTTCTCTCACTATATTGGTACTTTGTATAAAAATGGGCAGTTACCTTTATTTATAAAGGGATATTTATTTATAGAGGGAATATACAGCCATACTGCTTGTTGCTGTATACATCCCTCTGAGAGTAACGCAATTTCAATTCTCTGTGTGTATGTGCTGTACATGTGGAAGAATAGACAATAAAGCAGACTTGACTTGACTTGACTTATTTTGTCTTGTTCTCTATATGAAAACATGCTGTAACCCTCAAACCTCTCCATGGAGAATAAATCATCATAGCAGTCAAAGCAAATGTGTTGGGGGAATAATGCATGGAGGACTAGGCAACACTTATCTCAAATGCTTACTGCAGCTTAATATAAGAGAAGAGGGAGGAGGAAGAGAAGGAAGGAAACAATAACAGCTTATGGAGGCACAAGGAAAATTCAGAGTTTAAACTGAAGCAGTGAAATGCTTTAGTTATTGGAAGAAAAAAAGGGGAGATAAAACAGAGGCAGAATGTGCCAACATTTCACAAGATAATAAGCCTGTAATGAGTCTGTATGAATCCATTTCTGCATTTTTGTCAGCTGTTCATCTCTCATCTGCTCTTCCCCTGAGATCTGACAGAACTCAGCCTGGCATCCTAGGATGGCCAAAGGGATAATGACACCATTGTAACAACAGTTGCTATGCTTAAAGCTAAAATTAAACCACTTCCTCTCAGGCAAGACTAAATTTAAAACGTCAGCTCACTGACTGTGTCCACTGAAACCTGTTGGGGATTTTCTGAAACTGTTCTAAAATTCAGTTCCTGTCTGTTTGCGTCACAGAACTACTGCGTCACCGTAGCTTTAGATCTTTGCTTTGTCCCTCAGAGATGCATAGCAAAAATAGTATTGCAATGTATGTCCATTTGATTTTTGGTCTTTATTGCCTGCATCGACCAACACACTCCCCATCTAATGTCTTGGGTTGTTTCGTAATTGTGATGCCTGGTGTTGGGCCGCTTACGATTGCAAATGCACTCAGAAGGGCTGGCAGTGGCTGAGGAGCAATTAGGGTAATTCCAGCATGGCAGCAAGGCCGGCGGTACAGGGCTGCCGGAACCCGAGCAGAATGCTAAACAGCGCTCTGATTAGTCTGATTGGGGCTCTTGGTCCCTAAGTGGACCGCAGAGATAGACAGTGAGAAAGGAAGGGAGAGATAGAGAGGCATACAGTCTGGCTAATTAGTATCCCTAGAGGTGCACAGGGAGCTTGGCGAGGGAGGTGAAGAAGAGATCGTAAAGAGGAAGGGAGGGGGAAGGGACATAGAGACAGTGGTCCGGAGCGGTGTGACGAAAGGCGAGACTCTGACGAGACTCGCCCAGCTGCTTGATGGCAACATGTATGAAGGCAAAGAAAGCAGGTGGCACCACAGTGTACAATTAACCATAATAATTTGATGCAACAACATTAAATTCTATCCGACAAGCCAATGATTACATTTACATGTAAGCATCTGACAGATGCTTTTATCCAAAGTGACTTGCATGCTATTCAAAGTATACATTTAATAAATTGGGAATTGAACCCATGACCTGGCCTAGATAGCGCCACGTTCTACTGTTCGAGCTACAGGAACGTCTAAATATGACAATTAATTTCATGTTTGGTGACTAATAAATATTTTGTTACAATTTAAAATAACACTATTTTAATACATTTTAAAATGCAATTTATTGCTGTGAAGGCAAAGTTGAACATTTCTTATTATTAGCAGTGTTGAAAACAGTTGTGCTGCTTAATATTTCTGTGGAAACTATACAAAGCTATAAATATTCATAAACATACATTTTCACAGTCCTCCAGCAGAGTTCCATTAACTTTAATATTATCGATGGTAGTTATTAAATTCCACAATTCCATACCACCAATACTGCAAATGACTTATTGTTATTGAAATACCATATGACTTTAAGGGATAGCTTCTAGGGGTCGACCAATTATCGGTGCCGATATTAAGCATTTTTATGGTTATCAGTATCAGTCATTTTAAAAAACGGTTTGCTGATAAACTAATTTAAAAACATTTAAAGAAAGTTTTTGTCAGAGTCCTTGTTATTCTTAATTTTGACATTAATTTTTACACCAGACATATACAGTATATTGGTTCAAAATATCGGTTATCGGTCTTTGATCTGTAATAATCGTAACGGCCTTGGCCCTGAAAAACACACATCGGTCAACCCCTAATAGTTTACCCAAAAATGAAAATCCAGCATTTACTCACCCTCATGTTGTTTTAGACCTTTATGACTTTCTTTCCTTCTTTGGAACATTAAAGATATTGTGAGAAATGCCTTAATGTTTTTTTCCCTTATAATGGAAGTCAATGGTAACCAAAATTCTTTGGTTACCAACATTCTTCAAAATACCCTTATTTGTGTTTCACATAGGGATGTCACGAGAACCGATACTACGGTACTAAGTCGGTATAAACATTTTAAAATCCTGCCGGTACTTGTTTTTCTTCAGTAGCGCAAGTACCGATGGTACTGACGGTAGCGACTAGCGAGGCTGCAATTCTTCCAGAACTGACGGGGGCAGGAATAGCATACGTCTGGAAGTGTTTCAGTCGGTCCTCAAAGGGTAAAGAAAAAGAAAAAAAAACGCCTACAAGCACACAGAAGAACTACACATGGAAGAGATATTACTGGTTTTTAATTGTCGTTCATGTTAATGGTTTAAAAAATATATATTTTCAGCCTGCCAGTATGTCAGTGAACTTAAACTAATGCTACCATTCAGAGTATAGGTGGGTGTGTGCGCGAGTGCATGCTTGTGTGCGTGTATTATTTGAAGGCCAAGTGCCACTAATGTTGTGTTTTTGTAATGTTAAATAAAGGAGTTAATGTTCAAGTGTTATTGTTATTTTTTTCCTGTGGTACCGACTTGGTATCGAGTATCATGTACCTTTAGTGGTATCGGTACAGGCTACTCGATTTTTGGTATCGTGACATCCCTAGACTTTCACATAAAACTCACATAGCTTAAGAATGACATCAGTGTGAATAAATGATGACAGAATTTTAATTTGTTTTGTGTGTGAACTTAATTACACCGTGTCTACACTGGACAAGTGGTGTTTGTGTGCATTTGTGTGCAAAATCCAGAAGCATCAGTCAGTAAGTTCCAGGTCTGAGAGAAAGCTACACCAAAGTCAAATATGACTAAGTTCTCCCTTCTTAAACACAGCAACGGCTAAATAAACCTGGGTGGTCAAAGTCTTGCAAAATATTTACCACCCACAGTCAATATAACTCTCAGATGGACAATACAATGACAATGCTGTAATGTGGGAGCTTTTAGCCAATGAAAATGGATTAGTTAGATCACAATCTTTCCTCCAATCTGTGGAGGCAAGTTCCTCGACATCCAGAAAAAGCAAGAGAGCGAGAGAAGGATAGGGCTTTGTCAGAGCTCAGACACAAATGCAAATGCTGCCACGCACTCACTGCTGCTGCCAAATCAGAGCAGAGGCAGCAGCATGGATGTAAATAATATTAGCTGTGCATAAGCAGGGATTTACGATATTGTGCTTGCATTACGTGCACTAGCATAATATTAAATAGACGAAGAAAATTGACGTACAATTAGGGAAGCCATTTGTTAAACAGTGACGGAGGAACGGTGCCAGTTTTGAGTTTGCACAGCACAGGAGAGCAAAATAGAGACAAAGACAAGCACACATACGGTCACAAGATGTGTGCATGCAAAAGGAACAAGAAGAGAGAGAAATGAGAAAATGAAGGAAGAGGAGAAATAAAGAGTAATGAAAAAAAGAAGGAAAATGGGAGAAAATATAAACTCCTCTTAGATTATTTAGCACTGCATTCCCCAGGGGGACCATGTGTCACAACCCCGCTGCTGCCACAGTAACCACAATCCTGCTGACTACATAATTCAGCCATCGACCTGTGCATGAGCTCGAGTGGCACTCAGAAAGTCACTAGACACTGTAATACTGGAACTTCTTAGACATTTCGAAACATCAATGCAGCTGGCTGATCCAGATTGATTTCAGCAGTGAAATAGTTTAAAAGCATATGCTTGTAATCATAAAAGCATATGCGGAGCAGGAAAACACGTAATGGAAAGTGATTGTAATGCAAATAGACAAACACACTAATGAAAAACGACAAGTATAATGACAAAAAGAAAGTAAAGAAAAGAATGAGATTTTTTTTACAAAGGGATATTTAAGTACAACTAACTGGGACAGCAGAGGAGATGCTCTCAGAGCCTGTGAGACTGAATCTCCTGTCAGAGGAAGATTGTAAAGCTGTAATGAGGTCTCTGGGCCAGAGATGAGGTTAAATTAGTAATGTAGTCCCCCCACGTCCTGCACCATTACTGCTTCATGAGACTCTTCCAAGGGAACAATTTGCTCAATCTCTTCAAAAACATACAATTATCCAGTAAAATGGAGGCAATATGTTGTGTAAGACGTCTAGTCTGATCTGGATGAAATGTTAAACAACATGAATAATACTTGGACGTTCTGATGCCACATACAGCAATGCTGTCATTTATCTTGCCAATCACACTACATTAAAGTAAATGCTAACCAACCCAAACTGATATAATGCTTGGCTCCAGTATTATTATCATTTAACAGAAACTAATAAAACAAAACAAAAAAAGGAGGAAAATATTTTCATTAACTGACATTAAGTAATTGTGAAAAACTAAACTAAAATACGCTTTATATATGGTCTATAATAACACAAATTAAAAATAATAAAAAAGAAAAAATTGAAGTTGAATAAAACAAAGATTACTCGAGTATATTTTACAACACCATGCCGTATCAGTGTTTCTACTTCAAAATTCCATAATGAATTCATTGTGTTGCTAGCCATTTCTTTGTAATTATTTGTGAAATTTATTAGTAAATGCTACATTAATTACTAAAAAATGTAATTATCTAAATTAGAAAAGAAATATAAAAACAAAATAACCCGAAACTAGAAAACTCTGAAATAAACAAATATAATTCATTCATTTAACAAAATTAAACTAAAACTGACCAACTTCAAAAAAAATTGTAAAAACCAAAACCATGACAATCCTGGAACTGAAGTCTCAATGACAATACAAGCTAACCAGCATAAGACCGAGACACCAATCAAGTGCACTAAAAGCAACTAATTACTACTCACCCCCAGTTTCCTGCTCCGCATGCGGACATAGCCCTGCTTGACAATGTCATTGAAGTTGGAGGCCATCTCTGAGGAACCTGGGAACTTCTAGAATGAATAAAGGCTTGCATCCAGCCCTTCGGTTTCCCCCTTCAGCCAGTCCAACCAACCCCTTCCTTCCTTTGTTCACTTCTTCGCTTGTCTTCCAGTCTTCCTTGATCTCGTCTGCTCTGCAACTTTACGTCCAGAAGATCATGTAGATCTTCAGACCAGGTTCACCAACAGGATTCAGTCTCCTCAATCCTGCATGATCACTGAGAGACGAGAAAAGGGCACATATCTTATTCATTTACAAGAATGGTGATTGCTTGCTAGATGATAGATTATTCATTGATTTGCTAGACATCTTCACTTGGGTGAAATCTAATTAAATAAAGTTAAAGAGTTAAATAAACATTACAGTTCTACATGACATATTTCTACCCAACGGCTGCTTCAAATGTCATCATGGCCTAAATTAAAATCCACTCTGACTGCAAACATTATTTCCGCACTAAATAGCTCAACCCTCGCTTTGTGGAGAATGAGAGAAATTAAACGTATCAGAGTAGCAGACTTTCAACTGTCAGGGTAGACAGTCCTTAAAGAGAAAGTTCACCCAAAAAAAAAAGAAAAGAAAAAAATCTCTGTGTTTTGTTTGCATTAAATGAAAGCTATGCAATGTTGCTTAGATGCCATTAATAGTATGAGCAAACAGCTGAATGAGTCTCAGTCTTCAAAATATCATCTTTGTTAGATTGAATTATGACAGGATTTAGATTTTTGGGTGAAGCGAGAAACCTTACCCACATATCCAATCTTGTAAGCCTTTACAAACCCTCACTTTAAAAGAAAAACAAAGAACCGCTGACTTATAACAAGTAATAGAGGCATAATGTGCTAAACACACAGTTTGAGATGAAAAGTTTCTAAGCATTCATAATAATCCTCTGAGCTCCGGCCCTCAGGCCAAAGAACTGGGACATGGTTGTAAGTGCAAAACGAACAGCATCATCAGCATGCTCTAGAACAACACCCCAAAGTGGCACGCTTCCCCAGAAGAGAGCCAAGGCCGGCGCTCAAAATTCTTGACTGCAGTGGAACACAGACATTAAACTTTAACAAGGAGCTCATTAGCCAGGACAGAGCCAGGCTAATCGTTGTCAGCGCTGTTGGTTTTAAAAAGTGGCTCGCTCAGGGAAGGAGGGGCCATTTGCTCCAGTAGAAGATCAGTGAATCATAATGCCATTATTATGTGCTCTCATGACCAGCTTCAAAAGCCCTTGTCAGAAGAGTGAATGGCGAAATAAAGATAAAAGGGAGAACAAGAACAGTTGAAGGAGGATATGAACAATGAAAAAAGTGCTTTTGAGAGGACCTCAATGGAACATCATAATGAAAGATCAAAACAAATCTCAACAGCCTGAAAATCAAAACTTTAAGTGTCAGCAGTAATAAATATTCAAGGCGAGTTTAAGAACAGAGGTAAAGGTATAAGAAGTACTTCATGATGCTGTTATTTTAATGTCATTTCTTTACCCTATTTACAGTGGTCAATAAGAATCAGTCACCTTTAATGCCCCAGAATACATTGGAGAGGTCACTATGCTTAAATTTGAATTTACATTCAAATTTATTTTGATGGCAGATGTTCTTAGCACTGTGACTTGTATATTTGTGTATGTAGTCTATCATGATTACTTCTGTTCAGCAGGAGGCAACAGACACAAATCAAGCACAAAGTTAAAACTATAAAGTAACAATTTAATATAAGCGCTGCTAAGAGCCTTCTGCTGTATGATGCATGGGTATATTCAACCAAGAGTGTATAGCAATATGCTGAATTGTTAAGTATTAGGTCATGTGCAGTGAATAGGCACCAAAAGAGTTTGTCTAACAGAGTAAAATAACACCCCCCAAAAAAGATGAGCAAAACAAACAAACAAACAAACAAAAAATTGTATAATAAAAATGGCAAGCAATTTGGAATTATTTTCTTTTAAATATTTAATAACATATGAAATATATTAATCTAATTATACATGGTCTAAATGCCAGAGAGAAAAGATATTCATAACGTTACAAAAGATTTCTATTTCAAATAAATAATGTTTTTTCAACTTTCTATTCATCAAAGAATCCTGAAAAAAAATGTATCATGGTTTCCACAAAAATATTAAACGGTAAACAGCCCAACTGTTTTCAACATTGATGATAATCATGTTTTTGGAACACCATATCAGCACAATAGAATGATTTCTGACTGAAGACTGGAGTTATGGCTGCTGGAACTTACATTTTAAAATATATTAAAATAGAAAACATATTTTAAAGTGTAATTATATTTTAAATTATTACTATTTTACCGTATTTTAAAACATTACTGTTTTTACAGTATTTCTAACAAAATAAATGCAGCCTTGGTGAGCATATTTAAGACACCTTTTTTCTCCCCAAACACATGAAAAATCTTACTGACTACAAACTTTTGAATGTAATTCATTCATTTAACAAAATTAAACTAAAACTGACAAAAAACAATTTCTAAAAAATTAAAAACCAAAACCATGACAATCCTGGAACTTTTGAATGGTGGTGTATATACGCACACATAACCCATTACTATTAATTTAAAAAAATACTAAAATACTAAAGAAATAATAATATATTTGAATAATATGTACACATAGTATATAAGCACACACATGCACACAAACATAGCCAGTGAGTAGGCAGCTGTAACTGTGTTAAGGGTGTAAATTCCAAGTAATCTCAGGCTTGGACGAACTTGAGGTCTCTTCTATGTTGGCAATCTTTGCCAATCACTTCTATCTTGAGATTGCCAAGACCGAAATTAGCCAAGAAGCCCTGTCGTTGCCTGCGCTGAGGCTTCGCTTCTCTTCTCTTCTCTTGTTTGTCGCAGGGAGAAACAGTGGTGACTAAGAATCCAGGTGTGAACAAGACTCAGAGGCAGCTAATGAATACAGACACCAGAATATCCCACCCAACCCCCTGCAGCACTAGCGACAAACAGCTTGTTAAGACGCAGGTGACACTCAACGTGGGAGGAGGAATGGAAGAAGAACATCTGTTTTCACCGTTAAGTGCGGGTATTGACAGAGAGCAGAGAGCAAGCGGCAGACAGACGCGTCTCTGTTGAACGCCTGGCTAATGATAGGCCTGACATGCCTTGTCGCCAAGTCTTCGTAATCCCTGAGAATTGGCCAGTTATACCACACTGTAATGGGTTTAGGTCCCATTTGGAAATATGAAGTTAGGTTTTCCGAACACATCTTATTTTTGACGAAGTGGTGATAAAAATTGTGGTGTTATTCATTGTAACCATGACAACAATAACTTCCTACACAGCAGATCCAATATTGTTAAGCTCAGATCAGGAGAAAAATCGTACAATTGAACAAAATGTGCAATCAATGATGAGGGTGACAACTGTACAATAATGCAAATGGCACAATTATACAATCTCTTTTATTGTTACAAAAATAATAAGTACATAAAAGCATTGCTGACATTTGGGAACTACTCATCATTGTGTGGGTGATTTCTACTAGTTCAATTTTATTTCTTATTTCTTTTTCACTTGTATGATAATTTATGTCTTACTATATTGCATAAAAGTTTAGTGTTCTAAATTACAATGTCACAATTGAACAAAATTATGGTGAATTATTTTCTTCAAAATCACTTTCTATACTTCTTTAACATCTCCTCAACAACAACAACAACATAAAAAGATTACTAGTTAAGTAGTTATAGTAATTATTAAAAACTAGTCATTCTTATATAAGCAATGACTAACTTTCTATCCAGTTAGACACCCTGTTAATTGTCTTGCTATTGTGTAAATAATTAAGTAATAAATACGTGTAAGTGCCTGATTACATATTTCATTACATGATTACTGATTATGAACATATTTCATTTTTAATAGTTAAAGAATTCATAGGTACTGCATAGAAGGAATGAGTCATATTTCTTAAAGAATAGTTAAAATGGATTACATGCTTTAAATTTCCACTTATCTTTAATCTTGATATAAACAGCGATCTTGAGAATGACAAAAACAATAATGAGAGATATTTAGGAGAAATTACAGTGTAAAGTTCTGGTCTGGTCATATTTCTATTAGCAAGGGATGAAGCTTTTCAAGACTATCAATACAAGCTGAGAGTTGCTCATTCACTTCTAAGTACTATGATACTGCCATAACACTGTCTCCTAACCAGCCGTGAAGTGATAAAGCGTCAAGCAATAAAATGATATCTTCCATGTAAATCTGATTTCTGTCCTACCCAACCACGACAGGAAATTTAGTCTGTTATTGGTATCTATTTTTTGCAGCTTCACACTTCCCATTGGTCCAACATTCTACTCTACACAGCTTAATATTTAACATCAAATATGTTCTAATTGTCTGTGATCATTTAGTAAAATATTTTCACCTTCAGTTAGGGCTGCCCGATTAATCGAATGTGATTGTCATGCGCATCTTGTCAGTAAAGCCGTGTTTGAAATAAATTCTTCTGTGAGATGATGTGGCTTCTTACACAGAACAAGGCATGCAACGTATTTCATAGTATTCTAAGCAGTGATAAAGGCTATGTCGATTAGCATTGCATTATTATATACTTTATTATAATAAAAATTATAATAAGACGAACTCAGATAAACCATATATTGTCATAGTCGTTTGTTTATTAGTCACACTGAATCAATGAAATCAGTTAAATCTTCTGTTTATTCAGCAACCACTATAGGGATTTCCTGGGTTTCTTCTGCGAGGCGTATTTGAAGTTTCAGCGCGAGAGCGCCCTCTGGCCTTCGGATGGAGATTTACTGCTGATCACAGAACCGTGCTTCACAGAAAGATATGCATGACAATCGCAGCTTCTGTCTAATCGCGATTTATCGCCTTTGCGATTTAATTTCGATTAATCGTGCAGCCCTACTTTCAGTGCAAACAGACATATTACTCTAAAATCTGAAGACTGTAGATACGGTTAGATAGTGTTACTATCCAATAACATGAACACACAAGGCTTCATATTGGTTAATACCTAAAATTGACATATTTAAAAAATAAGATGTCAACTTAATTATCTTAACTTTTAAGTCAGAAAGAACTTTATTACCAAGAATGTTTACACCCACAAGGAATTTGACTTGGCGACAGGAGCTTCCAGTGCAAAAGAAAGTATGGACATAGTGCAAACTTGAAAGTACAGACATAAATAGGAATTACACAGGAGATTTATTTTATCAAAACCCCATGCCTTAATGCTTTGGGTGTCCCTAACATATGCCTTTGACTAGAAAAAGTCCTTGTGGGTGGTTAATTTCATGGTTGTGGTCATAGTTGGCAAAACTTCACCAGGAGAAGTAGTAAATAAGAAAAGAAAGTGAACAGGAGGCGCAGAGGTGTGTTGATTGTCAGTTTTGATGAACCCTCACAGCTGGAGTTTATCAGAGGAGAAAGTGAACTGAAAATTGAAAGAGTGCTGCAGTGACTCATACAGGCGAGGAGGCCAGTAGAGTGGACAGTGAAATACTAAGTGTGCTTGAGGGAAAGACAGAAACAGAGAGATGGAGCAACAGAAAGAAAGGTCATTAGTTGCAATTGTGTGTATTTCAGGGGTCACCTATATTTGCCAGAGCCTGAACGTAAGAGCAAAAATGCACACACACACACACACACACACACACACACACACACTCTCTCTCTCTCTCTCTCTCTCTCTCTCTCTC
>NW_015555773.1:612601-624548 GCF_001515605.1 Sinocyclocheilus anshuiensis | reverse complement strand
TACACACACGCTCACACACACACACACACACACACACACACACACACACACACACACACACACACACAGAGAACAAAGCCAACAAAGCAATAATCCATTTTTCTTGGCCAACATTCTAAAGGTTTGGTGCACTTAGTGAATTTTGTCAGGCAAAATCTATGAATCCAAACTATCACGGTTTTTGCTCATCAAAGGATTTGCTCAAGCACATTTCTCAACGGATTTGTGGATTTGCCACATTTATTAACATAAAGCTGACTATAATACAACAATGCATCTCTTTTTATTGTTACAAAAATAAAAAGTACATAAAAGCATTACTGAAATTTGTGAACGATTCATCATTGTGTGGGTGATTTTTACTAGTACACTTTTATTTCTCATATCGTTATCACTTATATTGTCACAACCCTCTACGGACACCTTGGCAATTGAATTGCCATTGGCTAGTAAATTGTTTTGTTTACTCGCCAGACTGAAATACTATACTTTTTATTTATATATAACCATGAACTTAGGACTGGTGCTGCTACACCAGCCAATGAGATTGTCGTTTGCACATTAGTTCCGCCCACTACCGGAAAACCCGGCATTTCTTAAAATCTGAAGTATTCCAAAGGAACTCATAAAGGAAGAACTCAAAGGAAAATAAAACAAAGAATATCGTTTACATGTATCACATCAATTCTGCATGTTATGTAAGACTCTCTCGCTCTCTCTCTCACTTTGCGCGTGTGAGAGAAAGCATCAGCGATAGAATTTATTAGCCATTGGCTAATATTAGACATCATTTAGTCGCCCAGAGTGAAGATTGAGTCGCATATGCGAGTGATTTACTCGCAATGTAGAGAGTTGTGCCATTTATGTCTTACTAAGTCCACAAGTTTTTCGGAGGATGGAATAAAATGTAGTATTCTTTCATCACAATATCACAATTGAACAAAATTATGGTGAATTTTTTTGGGATTTATTTTAATTGACAATTATACAATATAGTAAGATTTATAGTAAGATTTTTTTCCACTAGTACACTTCTATTTCTTATTTCCTTTTATTTACTATATTGAATAAAAGTCCACAAGCTTTTTTTAAGTGACTTCTGTGTGACTTGTGCTACTACTATGTATTATTGACAACTGACAATTTTCAGGCAAGGTCTTTTCAATTAAATAAACAAATAAATACAAACAAAAATAATAATAGTAAGAATTGGCAGTACTAACATAAAAACAAAACATAAAAAATGTGTGTAAAGTGTATAAAGTATAATTTTTGTCAAGTAACACTGACCAGTGGCCACATAAGCAGATAAAGTTTCAGAGAAAGGCACCATCTCTTTGCCTCCCTTGAGATCATTGCGGTTTCACAGAGGTCCTATAAAGTGGCATGAATGTGACAAGGGACAACAGCAAAGTACAGATAAAAAGACACGGTTAACTGCAAATAAATGTAAAATGGAACCGAGACATGGGTTCTTATATATAAAAAAAAAAAAACACAAACACAAAAACCAGAGAGGGGCCTCCACACGCCACTGGTCTAAAACAAGCCTTGTTATTCTTTAACCTTTCATCCTCCTATTCCATCATGCTATCACATAATATCCCTTCCTGACAGGGAGACATCCTATTCTCATAAGGCTCCAGTGAAGTGGCACAATATCTGAAAAGCATTAACACAGTGAGAAGGTTGTCGGAAAGCCCAATAGGACACGCTGGTCCCTTTCTGCTTCCCGAGGGCAGACAGCTGTGCAGAACACCTAGGGTAACCAGCAGCTGACATGCAATATATGAATAGAGAAAAGAGCAAATGGATGTAAACCACAATGTACCACAGCGCATTATAACGGCAAAGACCTGGCACAAAAAAGGGCCCTAGTTCAGTTCAATCACTCCCTGGAAGTGAATATGAATTAAGATGTCTACAATCGGTTGTGTTTGGGATCTTGATTGGCTTATGACAACAGACTCAGCCGTACTTGAAATAAACTCCCCAATATGATATTCCCTCAGAATTATACCTGCCATAAATCATACAGTATTTGTTTGACTATTGTATATTTTGAAAAAGCATAATTTCAAAACAGCAGAACCTTATAGCCTAATTAAAAATGTATATGGTGGAAAGACTAATTAGAAAAAGTGGAATGAGAAAATGTGCCAGTGACACTTTCACTTGTGTTTTTTTGTGTGTTTTTTTTATTCCATCATCAAATATTCAACAGCATAATAGAAGCAGCTCATTTTGTCTTTTTGCAGGTCTAGAAAAAACATCGTTTAAATTATTTAGTAATGCAAATTGCCAAAATAAAATTAAGAAATTAGAACATTGCTTGCTAGCATCAAATCCATTATACGCACATTGCATCCCTTACTGTGAAAACAAAAGCATAATGAAATCAATTCAGCCCATGTACAAAAGGGTCAGACAGGACTTAATGACTGGATCGGTAATAACACAGCAAAGCTGACATTGACCCTCACTCTTTATTGCTAATTAAAAGAATTGATCAGGAATTAATCGAAAACACTCTTGAAAATCAAACAACGTAGACTGGTGAATACAAGCCAAGCACAACGAAAGGCGACAAATAATTGTTCCTCTATTTTAATCTTTCAAAACATTAGCAATTTAACAACACTGCAAACAATGCAATCTTTAGCAAATCTCAAAATAAATATCTATTTTTCACACTGTACACGATAAGGTTGTGAAAGATAAATGTATCTTTTACCATTTAAAATAATTTATTTCAGTTTTTTTATTATTTAAATGAAATGGTACAGGCTTGTAGTTGTAAAATTGACCACTTATCTTTAATCAGCCATTAAATGAAAATAATTATTGCCTATATTGGTATCAACAATATTTTTAATACAAGTGCCTCCCTACAGAAGAGGAAAGGAAAATCTGGGTTTTACAACACTCCACTTTGCAATCCTCCACCAGCAAATGAAAGATAAAGAAAGAAATGAAGAGTGGTGAAGTGAAAGAGGAGAGAGAGTTGAAATTGTCTCATTTCACTAAAGTTAATATTGCTTCTGCTGTCTCTTGTAATAAGTCACTTACCAACAGAAGAATACTCACAGAATATATATTTATGTCACACTAAAAGAACGTCAGTAGCCAGAGAACAACACAGTTGGAAATACATTTCAACAAACTGAATTTAACAAGAGCAAAAGCAGGTATAGAGGAAAAACGGCTGAGCGAGATAAAGAGTTGAATTCAAGAATTGAAGAGAGGTAGTGAGTTCTCTCTCTTTTGTGGAGCTTATCATTCATTTATCATTCAAGGACGATGGATTTCTGTTAAATAGACTTTTTTGTTGGTTTGGCTCTTTTCGCCCACATTGTCAGCACAGTTGAGATTACCCAGTGCCTGTGACATGACCCCTACTACCAGGTAAAGGAAAAAGAGGAGAAAGAAAGCAGGTGTGGGAGAGATGGGGCTGAGGTGACGGTAGGACGCAGTGGGGGCTCAGCTGGCTTCATGATTGGACGATTGAATTTCCTCTCCTGTGTGCAACTGTGCAAACCGCCTCCACACAGATCTCTCCTGGCTGTCTGCATGTGTGTGGGTCAGCTATTGTCTGCCAAATGTCCCCACAAGGAGAGTAAAACCTGAAATCACCTACATCATGGAGACCGGCCAACAGCTCCCATGTGAAAAGTGGCTTAATAAATATACTAAATAATCTCTTAAGGAAAATGTAAATGAAAATGGATCCAGAATATCATTAGCTCAGTATAAGAACAATAGAAGTCAATGGCAAACCCCTACTGTGACAGAAAATGTGTGTACATTCTAATGAAGGACATAAAATCCACCACATACATACATCTAGACTCGAACCCAATTTCACACTGAATTAAAAGGCTTTGTTGTCATCTGACTGTTAGGAGGGTGCAAGGACATGTCCCGGTCTCCCTCCACCTCTGTCTTACCATCATTCTGTCCTTCTTATCCCTTTAATCCAGCTGTCGTATCTCACATAAAACCCGCCATACAATTCACATATCACATCCAATTATGGGCCCATGGTGTCCTTTCAGGCTCTGCCACAATGACATGCAAAATTACCTATTCAGTTAAGGAGGACTGAAAATGAGAAAAAATGAAAAGTGATTCTTGCTGCATTTTTTATTCATTTGCTATCATGGGAATTCTTGGCTGAGCAATGTGAGATCGGCAAAACTTCATAGCCAATCATCTGTAGGTTGAATCGATGCCTGAGGCTCAAGCAACTCTGCTGGGTCCAGATGAGGTCAAAGGGCAGTTTTAATTAATACACTACACACTGCAATAGAGGCAATCTGACCCTACATCCACTAGGTTGTCTATTAGCAATGGGATGAACACAGGTAATTATCAGTGGGCAGCTGAGAGAGAGAAAGGGGAAGGTATAGCACATTTATCATACATGGATACAACTTGTCAACTAAACAAAAACCCTATACCAAATCTACATCTAATTATTTTTTCCCCATTTAGCTGTTTGTTCTTGTAATGTATTTTCTCACACATTTTTAAGTGCGCAGAGCTCCTGTAAATCAGTTTATGATCTCCCTTGGCCAATAAAGCTCTATCAGATTCTGAAACTGAAAATAAGTCTATTCTTCTTTTTTTATTCCACCTCTTGCTTAGTTTAACTCCTCCTCTAGGAATGCCAAAAAAGCACAAATTCATCAGGACCAACAAAGCTAAACACACCACCCACACACAAGTGTTAATACACACTGCCACATACATAAGTGAATGAGAGCATAAGGTTGACATGACCATTCATTTACATGACAGTGTGTGGTCTACTGATTTCCCAGGGTCCACACTGATAGACCAATATGTCGGCCAGGTGTTTAAGATTATCAGAATTGAAAAAAAAAAAAAAAAAGTAAAAAACTAAATAAAAAGTTTTTTTTTTTGGTATTTTTATATTAGACATTTTTCAGCTGATATCAATATTTTATAATTTTAAGTTATTTGGGGATTTTAAAAATAATTTTCCTTTCATCTAGCGCAAACTAGATTACAGCACAGACTTAAAATGCTGATTTTCTTTAAGTGCACTGTTTCTTGAAAGCCCTTCATTATTCTCAGCAATTGCAGTATTCTTCTCAAAATCAGCAGTTTCCCATATTTTTTACTGTAAAAATAGTACTACAAAAATAGTATCAATTTTTTATATTGTCCAGAACATGAAACTAATTATCAACATTGGCCAGAACTGTTTTTAAATAGTTTTAGTCTTTTTTAATGAATATTTTTTAAAGGGGTCATGAACTAAGAAACCAAAATTCCCTTGATCTTTTGACATATAAGAGGTCATTGCACTATAAAACATCCTGTAAGTTTCAGAACTCAAACCCTTCTCGTTAGTCTAAAAACTATATTGAAACTATCTTGAAGTCAATCTGCCAAAACGACAGGTTGTGGAATGTGCCACTCTATAATGTTATAGTGTGGATAAGCACCACCTTCACAGAAGAAGATCAACGCCTGCTTCTACATCACTGTCTGTATACCCCCACCCACCTATTTGTGCAGAAACCAAACAATAAAGATGGCTCCTGAAGACAAGAAGTCTTTGCATTGCCTTCCTTCTGATCCCAACCCATGTAGTTACTTTATATTACCCGGTACTTTCTCAGGTAAGTACTCTATAAGTACACGTACTGTAAAATAAAGTGCAACCATCAACGTCCAGAGTATATATTTACATATGTGTGTTGTTATTCTCATCTTATTCTTTATTGTCTGTGTACTGGAAGCTTGTGACACTAAAACACATTCCTTGTATGCACAAGCATACTTGGCAATAAAGCTCTTTCTGATTCTAGTTCTATATTTTACATACAGTGAAAGGAAACAGATGCTGTCGAGCTCTAACAATAACAATTAAACACCATAAAAGCAGTCCTTGCAACCTGTGCGCTATATTCGAAGTCTGAAGCCATACATAGAAAAAATATATAAAAAATGAAGCCGTTATTTTGTAAAAATCTTTCCCTCTGCTATAGCTCTCAAAGCATTTGCATACATTTAAATATGACATGTTGATATGTGACTGACTGATGGCTATTGCGTTGAGGTTGGACTAGCAAAACTACAGAAATAGCATCAATGAAACCTGTTTTCTGCTTTGAATTTGAAAGCTCCTCAAGCGGTCATGAACTGAGACATCAAAATTCCATTGCTGTTGTTTTTTTTATATAAGAGGTCATTGTGCTATAAAAAACATTCTGTAAGTTTCAGAACTCGAAACGTTCTGTTAGTCTAAAAACAGTTTATATTGGAGCCAATGTGGAATGTGCCACTGCATGACGTATAGTGTGGCTAAGCACCGCCTCCGCAGAAGAAGATCAACGCCTGCTTCTACATCGCTGCTTGTTTAGCCCCGCCCACCGATTCACACACGTAGTAGGTAAATGCCAAGAGCGGCAAGCGCAGTTCTACGCAGGAACCAAACGATAAACTTTATATGATGAACTTTATTTTTAATGAAGTTCCAGACCATGTCAGTAAGAACTTGGTCCTTTGTTCACTTCATTTTACCGTGGATTTGTTTACAAGGCACAATTCGATGAAGAAAATACCTTATTACCTCGAAATTGTTTTTTTGATGTAAAAATATTGATAACATTATAAGTGGACATCAGATAACAAAATAAAAAACAGAGGCAGTTCATGACCCCTTTAAAAGAAGTGTTAATTTAAATAATTTTCATTTACTTTGCTTTTTGATGTACATACAACATTATGCATTGTGTTAGAGTTTTCATAATTTTTATGTTTTATATATTTTATTTTTCTTATCTTATTAACATTTATTTTGCCATTAATTATAACCCAGTGAGATTAGTATGCGATTTTTGTGTGAAAAAAATCTAACAAGCTTTTACAGAGTACTTTATATTTGCATTCTATATCTGCTCTCAAAATATTGTATCATACCATTAAAAAAAAAAACATTGTTCAACCGCTTGAAATTTTTTTTTACATTTTTTACCATTTAGTAGCCTCCTTCAACAAGCAATCATCAGAAACCACAGAGACGTCAAAGCACTCAGAGAAACATAATCAACGTACCACTATTCAGTGAAATGAGATGGAAGAAACAGCCTTTCAGAAATCGCGTTGAGTACAGCCACTCTTCTTCAGAAGAGGCAGGAAAGGGCCAAACAATACACAAACATGGGCTGAATGGGGATGAAACAAGACAAGTCAAAAAATAGATGAATAAGAAGAGGAAAAGGGGAATAGACAGCTGGAGGAACAGAATGTAGACGCCTCACTCTAGTTTATATGCCCTGATTTCGACCTCTTGTGGAAAAATTCCAGGCTTTACTCCACAAAGTCCTAACAACCGTCCCACACACAAACACACAGATACACACATATACACACAGACCCCCAGAACTAGAAAGCGCAGGCAGATGAGACATGATGTCTGCAAGCCTCAATCTATCAAAGATAACAGAGCAACTATAAACACAGCCAACTGGTTTCAGCACCCCTCCTACAGCCTGACGCGACACTTTGTCTCCAGTCCTTTTACCAGATTGACAGAGATAAAGCAAACAAAACACGCAAGTATGCAAATACACACCGCTAAAAGCAAAGAAGATTTATTACATACTGACACGTATTCTTGTTCATGCACTTGTTTCTGACAAGATAATAATCAGAATTTGATGTAAGAAAAGAATAATTTAAAAAATGGATTCTCTTGCTAAGGTACATGGAAAATAATGCAAATAAGGAAAAAAAAAAATAAAATCGACAGGTTAGGTACTTTGAAGTGGATTTTTAGCTTTGGTGAGTTTCCAGGCATGCACACTGCCAAACTTTGCATGATTGATAAGTAGTGTTATATTTGGAGGATCAGTCTCAGCCTCTCTGTTACAGTTTTATTGCCTTGTCTCATTTCAATTAGCGCTGTCCATTTAATGCATTAATATATAGTGTCATTATTACTATTAAACTAAAAAATAATGCCATAAAAATATAATCAATTATGCCTTATGGCTCATTTGCAAGTTCTGATATAAAGAATTTTCCTACATTGGAGCCATTGGAGCTTGAAGCGTCACCTTCATGTATTTGTGATTCCAATCACCTCACACCACACAACAATTTTCCATTCAACTAGATGGTCTGGAACAACATATGGAACAGAATGCAGGGGTCTTGAGATACATGATTCAATACTGAACTACGTTTAGCTTACTTAAAACATTGTGGGTACTAAGTCTGCCTCAGACAGACTGACAAATTTAACTGCAAAATGCATTGCGGTTGACTATAGGCTAATGATGGACTTCACTGACATAAAACAAAATTAATGCATTTTAAGGCCAAATTTTATAATGACTAATCAATGATTTCTACATTATCTTTGGCCACAATAATGCATTCAAACATTTTCTTAATTATCTCAACAGTTTTTGATTAACTGGGATTCTTTTTTACTTGTATGCATATGGCAGATGCTTTTAGCCAAAGTGACTTACATTGCAACCTGTCAAAATAAAAAGTTCCGTTTAGCTTGAAATTGTGACAGAAATATTACTATTGTACTGTAGAATGTACTTCTAAAATAAATAAATAAACAAATTAATGAATAAATAAATAATATTATTAGAACTTAAATAGTTAAAACAGAAGTTCAGAAAAAATAAAACTGATTTCATACGGCCCCTAAATATTTTATTTTTGTTAAACTTTTTATAAATTGTTGAAAAGTTTCACAATTTCATTTAATTACACATGCTGTTTATATACTAAAAATTTTAATATAACCGTTATGGAATTTACAAAAATTAAAGTGAAAAGAATTTTCTCATATTAGCACCATGCTTTTACTGTTTGAGCTACAGGAATGCTGTATTTGAATGCAAATTTGATTAATTATATGCAAATTTGATAATGTATAATCACATTTGAATGCTCATTTGATTAATTAATCAACAATATTATATATTATCACCAGCCTTAATTGAAGTTGGATTATTTTCTTGGGTTCATGAGAGGTCATGAAAATAACGCGACCTTCAGTGTTTGAGTGTGTGTAAGAAAGTGAAGTTTTTGAATCTCATTGAGTCGAATTCCACTTATTGAGTGAGAAAGAAAAGGCTCACACAGCAGCATCTATCTTGAGTGGCTGTCTGGTTTCCGACACTGTGCAGAGCCACTCCATGAGTCCAAAGCCCATCTGACTTCAAGTGTCTCTTTTACCAAAGACAGCCTCCAATAAATGGAACAAACACACACTTCCAAATCTCCCTAATGCTGCTGCAGAACAACAACAAATAAAAACATTTATGATTCATAAAATTCCCTCAGGCATGAAAGGAGAGGAAGAAAAGACGTAGTTTGCTATAATCTGAGAGACATTTATTGTTTTTTAACTTTATGGGGCTTTTTTATGCCTAGCAACCATTAACCACATTTAAATATTTTTAATTCGGCAGAGAGATGTTTCAATAAGGTGTGGGCCAGTCCCTGTCTTCCTACCCTCCTTACCAACTCCAGTGTATACACATTAGAGATAAAGATGAGAAAGTGTAAAAGCAGCCACTGTGTTTTATAAGAAAGAAACATTATGACAGATCTTGTTTGGCCAGGCCATCTAACCTGACTTTAATCTTTCTGCTTTACGCAAACCTCCAAACATTAACACACATGAAGGTGCATATACAGGTTTACGCATGAGTGTTTTGAGGCTTCGGAACTGTGGGAAGAGTTGATTATACATGGGCATTAATACCAGAACCTCCTGTAATCAGATAGCAACTGAATTAAGCTCAAATTTACCGACATGTCTAGAAAATGTCATTATACGTGAAGAACGAGAAAGAGAACAATACAACAAAATGTTTAAAACACTTCACAATTTTCTAATTTCCCATTTCTTAATCTCACTCTCATGACTGCATTTCTGACGCAAAGAAAGCAATTTTGACAGAAACCATCTCCACTTCCTGTGGTTTAGCCTACTCCTATTGGAAAGAACTAATGAAGGGGCAAATGAAGGTGTTATGACAGCCTAGAATTTATCACGTCATCTCACAAACAGCATGAGATGAATGAACAAAGATGTGACAGCGAGAAAGAGACCTGGGCTTGCAGAGAAACAGAGAGAGAGAGAAAGCATATTTCAGACAGATCCAAATCACCAGCATTGTTGTCACACAAAGCAGGCATTTGGCTAGGCCATCGGCTTCGTCTAGCTCCTGTGGAGCTGATGTAGCCTGTCTGAAGTCTCTCTGTCACTTTCTTTTCTCATCTCTGGTGAGCATTTGCTTTGACAGTTGAGACACAACTGAGTCTTGATTTAGTCCTTTCTTTAAAACTGCCTTATACACATCTGCTTCTACTAGTTGTGTATTTATGATCAAGCTATGAATAAGTCAGGAAAACTCAGATAGCAAATGCCATGGGACATTTTAGTTAACTAGGCCTAAAGGAAAAATTATCCTAATTTGTCGGCTCTACAGGGAGGAAGAGTGAAGGCAGAGGTTTGTAGGGCACTTTGTGCGACTGCAGAGACGCTGCTGATGAGTCAACGGCTGGTTTCACTCTCACAAAGCATCAGCCAAACACCGTGAAAAACACCTCAGTGTAACAACTTATTCCTTGGTGCAGTTCAAAACGTCAAATTTTTACATTTTTTTTTTTGCTGCCCATTCTTGGCACCACGGCATCATGTTCAACTGCTGCCAAACTAGAAACTGCCAAGGTATGTCAACTTGTTTTTTATGATAACTTTCTTTCATGAATGAAGAATTTGTATCGTTGCATATCAGTGATTCTCATCCCTAACAGAAAAAGTAATATGGAATAAAATATTTAATATATTATTGCACCACTTCATAGGCTCAAAAGTGCTTATATTAGCCAAAAGTAATTTGTTATATCTATTATGCAATATCTTTTAAAATGTTACCCAATAATGCCACTTGAAGGAAGAACAAGCGTAATCGCTTTTTACAAAAATCATACTGAATGAATTTTCATTTCGGTGCATTACTCTTTGGTCCAAATGTCCACATGGAATTATCATCTCCAGAAAACCAACTGGTACTTTTTTGTAAATGGTTTAGTGGCTGTATGAAATGGTCGCTGATTTCTCTTAAAATGACAATCTGTTCCTTGTCTGGCAACAAATTAGTCATGTTTTCCAAGAATCTCTATCTTGCTCAAACAGTGTTTCTTTCGCTCTCTGTCTCACACAGATGTGTCCTGACAGCCTCGCATGACTGAGGGTGAACAGAGAAAGAGATGGAGAAGATGAAGGAAGCAAAAATGAGACACAGACAGATCGTGAGATACAGAACCAGGGGCTGAGGGAGGATGTCAGAACTTGGGAGATTGTTCACATCAGCATTCTGGAGCTTTTGGCTTTGAAGTTTCTCTCTTATGGCAGGCTGAATTGACACACGCCTCATACAGGAAAACGTTCAAGCCACAACGATGCGCAATACTTTGTTATAAATCAATGAGGGAAAGATGCAGAGAATGAGAGAGAGAAATAAAGGAGGAGACATTTACATGCTCATCATTTAGCTTTGTTTGTAAAGCAGGTTTCAAATCTGAATTGATTTCTTCACAGCAGCCTATGAGTGATGATAACATCACAGCTCTAGCCTTATCTGAACCTGCAGCTGTCACATACCAATAGGACTATAATATACTGAATACTCACAATATATGCAATTTGTGCTGTGAAGATATAAAATTAAGAAACACTGTGGACAATGAAATGATTTTTATGCACTTATTATTTGGTCATCAAGTTTCCTAAAAATATTGCCTCTTTAAAACCAAGTAGCAAAATTCTGTAAAAGTTCAAACAGTCATGAATCAAGAATGATTCAATGAATCAAGTCAAAACTCTAATTCAACTACACTCTAAAAAATGCTGGGTTGTTTCAACCCAACTTTG
>NW_015555773.1:600725-612358 GCF_001515605.1 Sinocyclocheilus anshuiensis | reverse complement strand
ACCCAAAAGTTGGGTTAGTCCATATTTGACCCAAAGTTGGGTTGAAACAACCCAGCATTTTTTAGAGTGTAGGCCTATTTGTTTGCCCTCAAAAATGTACATGTATTAAAATGTTTATATAAAAATAGAGGGAATATTTCTATTTGCACTTTTTAAAAATAAATTTCAATATCGCGATAATACCGCATACAGTGATAAAAGCATTAGCAATTAATCGCAACATGAAAAATTGATACCGGTCCGGCATATCCCTAATTACACTGAATTTTTATATTTGTGCACATAAATGGAAAAAAATATTTTTCCTCCATTTAGTTATCTTTAGTAAACAATTTGAAAGAACACCTTGATTATTTTTTTACATTAAATACGTAAAAATGGCAATAATACCTGACTGGTATTTAAAAAAAATAAATAATGCAATACATAATCTTTTTAAAATAAAAAAGTATATATAAAATAAAAATTAAATATGAATAAAAAAAATATTATATACCAGGTAGTCCACATAAGTAAATTAACTGAAACATACAGCAAAGCATATTTTAGGATTATTTTACTGTGCTCAAATAAAATTCAACAAAGTAGACTTTTTGACAGAGCCTTTATAAGCAAACTCTGACAGTGTATTGTCAAGCCTTTTGTACAGCACTTTTCACAATACATATTGTAAAAAAAAAAAAATTGATGTTTTGCTACAATATGGAGAACCAGACTTGTTTAAAGATCACTAAAGAGAGATCATGATTATTAAAAAAAACGAGGTAGCATGGAGAAAACGGGCAAATCCATAAACTAATTTCCAACCTGTTGCTGGAGTTCTACCATGACCCATAATTACTTTACTTGCATAAAGTTAAAAACTCTGTGAAGAAAAGATGGCCTAATGTCATATTCTGGTCTCATAACTTCCCAGCTGATTTATGGGACGGGGGAAAGAGAGAGGAAGATACAGAGGAAAAGACAGCAGGAGGAAATGCGTTCATTTGTTAGAGGGAGTGCACGAGGGCACAACTTAGACACAAAAACAAGCCGCAAGCCACATCTCTATCTCTGTCATAAATTATGGATGTTGTCTGATGTCTCCTAACTGCTGTGGGGCTCTCAAGGGGCCTTCTCAGCAGCAGGCCTGGCAGAAGAGCTGAACTTATAATGTAGAGCCTTCCACTCTCAATGTCAGCTCCAGCATAGGGAGTGCTTTTCAAAAGCATGGGTCATGGACTCGTGCACCAGTGGTAAAACACATTACTTTAAGATCGGCTCACGTTATTCATTGCATGCTTTTTGTATGCTTAAATTTATAATTAGTCGTCCTTGCCAAGGTAAACTCCACTATAACTATTGCACAAAAAACTGGAATAAAGTAATAAACTTTTGGGACATCTCAAATCATGAGGCTCGTTGAGTAGAGTGTGCTTAGTTACTTTTAAAATAAATCAAACATTTTTCAACTGGCAGACAAAAAAATCCCACACTAAAGGTGTGGTCACATTTACCATTGTTTGATGAATCTTGGCAGGTGAAATCCAGTCAATTCAAGAATCCACGCAATCGGGAAAAGAGACTTTGATGGCATCTTCAGACATCACTGTTTATCATTAGCTGGCTCTTTATGAATTATCTAACCTAACAGCAAGAAATAACTTGTACCACAGGAAGAACTGACATAAACAGGAAACTGCAGTTCGGCAAATCCTCTTCAGCAGAGTCAGCTGATGAGACCGTAGAGAAATAAAAATATGAAAGCTTTATAGAAGCACTATACTCAGATGGAACATATAGACATGCACTATAAAAGCACAATATTCTAACTGGATATATATACACAATACAGAAGCACTATATTTAAATGGACGTATAGTATAGACAATCACTACAGAAGAACTATATAATGTACAGTACAGCTGGATGTATAGAGAAGCACTATATGCTATTGGATATATAAATACACACTTTAACCAGCATGTTACCTTAAGTCAGAGTGTGCTAGTTGCATAGTAAGAAGAGTTTTTTCTGGCATGAAGTGATGATTCGCCCAATTTATTTTCTAAATGCATGTTATTCATCTTACTGTGATTCATTCATCTTTGCATGTGCTTCTTTTTTGACCTCGCGATTCTTAATCAAAATGTCTAAAATCAATCTTGCAGTGAAACGGCAGACTGTTTGGTGACTTCAATTATTTTGTCTGATTAAACTCCGCCCCTTTCGTACAATCGTCTGCAAGCTCGCATTTAGATCTGCCTGACTGCCTCCATCCAATCAACAGTCCACACAGCACATTTTTTCTTTTTCGATAATCTGTTTCACTCAGTCACAATACAGAAGAAATGATCTGTCACTATTTCTGTTTCATCGTGACTTTAAACTAGTACTATTAATCTACCAAGACTATATCAGCATATGGCATAATACAGAAAGAAAGGGGAGGTGACGCCACTTGTCCTATATGGTGTGCTGTACTCAGACAAGCACAGAAACACACACACCCTCAAACACACATACAATGTCACAAAGCTCATTTGGTCCCTCAGCTGGGTCCTCTGTCAGGGTCACAGCCATTTACTCTGTCCCATCCATCAGCACAGACTACACATGATCGTTACCTACACACCCAACCCTCACAAACACCGCTCTCACCCTCAGATACATTTTCACAAACACCAAAAACTGTAGTCCATACTTTACTTCACAAATTCACATCTAAACCCAACACCGTAACCATGTCTTGAACATTGGGAGGGGGATTTAACTCCTTTTATTTTTAATAACAATAATAATAATTATTATTTTATTTTAAAATATGCACACAATTACTCTTAATTGTGTGCATAATATGCCAAAAACATCTGTTAATGTTTGTTTTAGTTCATTTAATTATGAATTACATTAAAAGCAAAATTTTCCCCCCCAAAAAAAGGTTGTGCATCATTGGACATTATTGTTGGTCATTTAACAGTTCTATTGTAAAACATTTGTCAAATGATAAACGATTAGCTGCTTACATTCTGCTGCTTGCACTCTTTCTTGTCATGCTGGTATGCTGTACAAAAAAAAACGAAATCTGTGACATTTATTGTAAAAAAAAATATTGCAGCTGTGGTTGCTAGAACTTTATCATAAAAAATATACAACGTAAATATAACAAATTAATTTGTTTACCTTTGTAATATACTGACAACCACTTATATAAAAATATGTGTTTATATATACATATATATATATAGATGATAAAGTAAAAGCCTAATTTTGAACAAAGTTCATCACAAGTAGCTTTTCCATAAGCTGTGGTAAATGTATATAAAGAAGGTGCACGATGTTATACACACAAATACAAAACATACAGTACATATAGTACATGATATATAGTACATGACACTAATATAATGCAATAAATATTAATTTAACAACATAAGATGTAACAAAACCTAATAAGACTAAGAAGAAACTCTTAAGAAACTGTAGAAAAACCATCAAATATGAGTGAATTCTGCTCATGTCAATTTATGGTTTTCACTGTAAATTATAAGATGACTTGTTTTTTTTTTCTTCCACTTTCAGAATTTGTACATTTAACAGCATTTTAAAAGTGTGAAATAATGGAGTACAGCAGAGAGAGCAGCATCAAAAACATCTAATAGCGGTAAGGACAATATGACCATATCTGATTATTGCTTGTCCTCAACATCTGTGTTGGTTACAGCCCTGTCTAAACCCACTCATAAGCTCCGAGCAAAGACCTCTTTGCAGTCTCAAAGCTCTGTAGCACATTTCGACACCTTTACACACACAATCCCTGTTAAACCCCTCAAAACAAAACGCATTTTCAAATCCCAACGCTTCAATTCTTAATTAAAAAAACCCAGTGTTATGGAGATACTGTGCATTTCAGTGTACGTGCAGTTCGATAAACACCAAACTCTTTAAATATGCCGCTCAGACATGACAGACAGCAGTGTAGGGAGTCTGTGGTGCATATGCACACCAAAGCTCTGGGGAGGGGAGCAGAAATCCAAACAAATCAATGCAGGCCGAGCCCCGGAGAGACAGAGCATCCACCACCGCCAATTACTGCAGCGCAGAAACAAACACAGTGGAAGTGAACTGGAAGAGAAGGCAAAGTCTGTTGCTAGCAGGTAAAGTCGTCGTTTTGCGTGTGCGTGAGGCCGAGGGAGGGGAAGAGGAAGGTCTGGATACACTCACACAGGCAGGTTTGCTGGGTCTGGCAGTGTAGGCAGGCCACTCTGTAATTTACAGAGGTGGAATGCAGCATGCAGCCGCGGGTGCTAATTACAGAGCGTTCATCTCTCTCTCTCGCTCTCTCTCTTTCAGACTGTGAGCCAGCCGACTCCCACACTGCTCCGCTGTCAACTGCAACCTTCAGACAAAATGCAGAAGTGCGCACACACACACACACACACACACACACACACACACACACACACGGACAGATGTTTGGATAACATCTATGACTCAGGTGACTATACACGCTACAAAACCCACAAAAAATGTAAAGAGCATTGTAATAGACCCCATTACAAAACCACTGGAAATTGGCTGCCAGTACTTCTAAGGCTATTCATCTCTCTTGACTGGAATCTTGTCCCGTTATGTCTTTTTTAGCAGCTTCTGGTCAGGTCATATAGCATGCTCTCTTGGATGGCGCCGATCTCTCCAGTCATGGCATGTGTATTGATGCCTGTGCATAGAGACTGAATTCTTTGAAAGCCATCAACGAACTGCCAGTGGAAATGCACTTATGCATACACACATATATACAAACACACTCACACTGCCAAAGAGGCAAGTATTAAATTCCACCACATATATACAGAGTGTGTGTGTGTGTGTGTGTGTGTGTGCACCTCCACAGCAACAGTATCTGTTCTGTCCACTAATCATATTGTGTTTAATTACAAGAGTTGGATTATACTGGAGAAAGCCTAGGTCAGCAGGACAAGAGCCCAGATTTACTTCGAGAAACATCCACCCCCCTTCAGTGCTAAAATTCAATGTTACAGCTTTATGGACGCAAACGAGACACAAATGAAGAAAAGGATGGAAGACAAACTGTTTTAACTAAAACTGAGTGCTTGACAGGCTGAACGTCCAACTCATCATGTCAGATTTATTATGAGGTTCTGCCAGACCTCATATACTGAAATAAAGTGCTAATTCTAATACTTGCTGTCTTATGCAAACATGGTTTGACTGCTTACTAATGTCATTTCTAAATACGATTATAGCATATTAATGTTTCTGTTAGAAAATGCTAGACTGAAAATACTGCAAACAAAGGTTAAAAGAAGGGTAACCTCTTCAGCTGACTCCAGTGACAAGACTGACATTTATCTAATGGGCTTCATTCAATCTCTATCAAGCATTAAATCAGCAGAGTTGGGTTCAGTGTAAAGGGGTTATAGGTTAATAGGCGTTTATCCACATTAATCTGTATTGTGCTCAAAAGCAGTTTACCTATGATAACACCATCGCAGTAATAAGCTATCACACTGACCGATACGATTTTTTTTTAACTTTCTGTGTTCTCTACAGCCGTGGAGGATTTGCAGACTAATTTATTATGAGCTTTAGTGAAGCTGTATATGCTCAGAGAGATAAGGCTCAGATTAAACGCTGTCCTTTATCAGCATGCAGCACATTCAAAAGACACCGTTTCAATTTAATTAATTGCCCACAAGACAAGGTGCAAGGCAATTATTTTCCATACTTAGACATTCGTGTGAAAATAAGGACAGTAAGTGGGAACATATCCAGGAACAGAGGTCTTTGTTTTGCCTCTGGTTACGTCTCAAAATCTACTGATCTGTCTACCTAGACAGCTTTTTTTAGGCATCAGATGAGTCAGCTGAGCCAACCTGGAACACGCCTCTGAAATCCAAAATGCAACTCTCTAGATTTGTGACATAAATTGTGTCTGAAATCGTTCACTCATTCACTAATCCCTACATGGTATATTGTGGTAGAGTGCACAATATCAGCAAGGAGTGAACCGAATTAAGAGAGTAAATTCAGACAATGACTTAGCCATTGATCAAGGTAAGTGGAGTTGGGCTACTTGAATATGACCCTAGAATACAATTTATGAATGCCTGTCAAATGACCAATCACAACATAGAAAACAATTAGCCTAGCAAGAAGACCAACACTGCACCAATATTAATGAACATATCATTAATCTTCAAGTTACTTCTCATACAGACTGGTTAGCTGACATATTTGAGGTTTTCTCTCTTCTAGCTCTTCTCTCTCAGGACTTCTGAGCTTATTTATCACTGAAAAGTTTTATGTGCAGCTTATATAGAAAAATTTTAACAGTCATTTGAGGCCATTTTTATTATAGGGTATAGTTACTGTTTTTGGCTTAAATGAACTGTTCTAACTTTTGTTTTGATATTGTGATATGAAACTAGAGCCAGTATTTTGCCATGGGTAATGGTGAAATATCCAGTTCGTTGATTATACTTCATTGTCCTTTTTAAGGAATTTTTTTTTTTTAAATCAGTACAGCAGAAAATTACCCCCATCATTATCCAACGTTATTATAAATCTAACAATTGAAAATATTCATTGATACTGGTATAAAAAAAACAACTTTGTACTGATTATCTTTACACAATAGTACTCTATAACACTTCTCTGATGGCAGGGAATAAAAAATATGCATATAAATACATAGAAAGTATTTGACTGCTCAATGACGCATTGACCAATTAGAATTAAGTATTCGTGTAAAAATAATTAAATAAACGAAATAAATAAATAAATAAATAAAAATACTATTATTAATAATACCAAGTATAAGTATATTAATACCAATGATAATGAAGTCAATGCATAGCATAAACAGAATTTTCATTTAAAGACCTGAGCATAAGCACATGTAAACGTCAAGAGCTAGTCATATGAGCATCTGAATGAACCAATCCAGCGCACAACAGCTTATTTAGCAATACTGAGTCTGAAGATGCATTTCTCAACTAAACTATATCCTTCACTTCAAACACACTCACTTCAGACAATGCAACTGTTTAAATAACCATAGCGTGTGGGATACTGCTGCACAAAAAGTTGATCAAAGGAGTAAATGATGTACACAATTAAATCACAATATAATCGCACATTAAAACAACACAATTTTAAATGACCCCTTTCTTTCTCTAGCATTTTGTTGGGGTGACTGGTGCAATGGTCTTCGATACAGCACATGAACTTTCTCATAAACCTACCTGGATGATGTTCAGCTGAAGGTGCGGCCCCTTCCGAGAAGACTGCTGCTTTTAAAAGGTGAAAATGCGATGTTTTTGCCTGTGCCCGAACAGCTTTCTTGGAAAACAAAACAAATGTGTTCGGGCTTTGGACCTGCTGACAGTAATCCAAGTGACTCTTCTTGGTTGTCGTCTTGGGTTTCGGGACGAGACGCCGTGCAGCGCGTCTGAATTTCAAGCACCAAACACACACGGCTGTTTCACTCTCAGCTGTCTGTCTCCAGCTCCAGCAGACAACAAAAGTCCACCCTTTACCGTAGTGCGTCAAAGAAGAGCGCGTTAAAATAACGAGCGTGCGTTAATTACGCGCGTGTTTTATTTATCGGAATCTGACGTCAGGAAGTTGTCTTCGCTTAGAAACATTTAATAATTTTTTATGATTTATTAGTCTTAATTATAGAGCTTTATATCTAAGCTTTCTTGTTTGGTCAAATTTATTAGCTCTAGTTCATCACATTTAGCTATTGATACATAAAATGTTGAGAGAGCAGGCTGTGACTTTACTGTGATTATAGAGAATTGAAGGCCTTTTTAACGTGTTATTTTCGTATCACTGAGATACAGTTTTCATTAATATTTTGAAATAGTTTAAAAATATATATATTGTCTGTTTTAATTGTATATTTTGTTAAAGTTTTACTAATTTTGCTGTTTTTGTTTGTTTGTTTTTAAATGTTGATATATTTTTATTCTTTTTATTTTCGTTTTAGTTAACTAATAACCATGGGAGATATATCTGTGGAAAAATAACTGCAATTAACTTTAATATTTGATGCCAGGCAAAACCAGACATTATTATATCATCAAAAGCATATAGTGTATTAACCAGATTAAACAACTTTGTTTTCAGGTAGACTGATTAGAAGTGTGCCTTTATTGTTTGAAATTGCCTAAGGACAATCAGATTAGAGTTTACAAGACTGAAAAAGTGCATTCCAGTTTTATGTGCAATCTGCATCAGATGGTCAGTAAATGGTCAGACTGAGGCCGAGACAACCGCCAATGTGTCCTTGAGCAAGGCACATAAACCCAAGATGCCTGAGAGGGATGCTGTTTACTGATGTGTCAACAAAAATCTCAAATATACTATTCAAATGCTAATAAAAGCAATCAGTATGAATCTTTGACATTATACTGCTTTTATCAGCATCCAAATGATTAGTGCAATCATTCTAGGTAGCCAAATATTATGTGGATATGAATTTGAAATATGGATGTGTTGCCTGTGTGCATTCTCACACACATTGCAATAGAGGTGTTGGGGTGGTGCATGAGGCCCAAGAGAGCCACTCACTTACAGGGTAAATGATGGATTTTTGGTGGGAGCATTCGAGTGAGTCTGCTATTGCTGATGTTGGCGTTTCAACACTAGATACGTCATCATCATCACTCACAACGAATGCTGATCAGTGTTTTTAGAAATTAGTTATGAATATTTGAGAAAACAGTGTCTGGACACTAAGGATTTTTGGTGATGTTGAAGCTAACAGTTCTAAGTCAGTAAGAAGATGCATGAAACATTTAGACTCTAATCTCATGTCATATTAAGTTTTGATGTAAAAATTGATTGCCCCCAGCTGGTTTGAAGTGGGACATGCATCATGAAACATTTAGACTCTAATCTCATGTCATATTAAGTTTTGATGTAAAAAAGCTGGTTTGAAGTGGGACATGCAGATGGACCACTTGGGGTTATCTCAGAATGGTGACAGCAAAAATTTCAGCTCTGTCTTCGGTTCTCATGGTAACAGAGGCAGGAAAAGTGATGCACAGCAAAGCGGTAGAGAAGAATGACAGCGGAGGATTACGCACCAGCATGAGGCATAAACCGCTATTATAGCAACTAGCAAAAGAGGCAGGTTGTCAACTTACATTTCTTGGCTTGTCACCCTGGCAAACAGTCGCTATTAAAGAAAAAAATGCACAAGCACTAATGTTAGTCACATATCAGACTCATCTTAGAACTTTGCATTAATCAGGTCTGGGGTTCATAATATTGCTTTCTCCAGGGAAAAAGTCGTCTTGTCTGAATCAGGAGAGAAATCAAGCACAGTTTACAAGTAAAAACAGTCCAAATAATGTATTTAAACAAATATGTCAGTGGATTTTGATGTGAGAGGACAACAGGGTATGGACTTTTTCCACCCTGGAAGCATTTTTATGGATTATGGGCGGGTATTTTTGCCAAAAGCAAAAGCAGTTAAAAACATTGTAATGGATTTATTTATAACAAACACACAGCTTTTAACTTCACAAGATGTCATTTGATGGACTGGAGTCATGTGGATTACTTGTGGATTATTGTGATGTTTTTATCAACTGTTTGGACTCTGATTCTGATGTCACCCATTCACCGCAGATGATTCACTGGTGCATGTAATGCTAAATATCATATCTATAATCTTGATTAATTCTCTAAACTTTTTGCATTCTATCTATTTGTTTTCTTATTATTTATTATACAATTATAATTCTGACTTCTGATTTACAAAAGCAAAAAAGGCCTCTAACACTAGCTTGCTCTATTCTTTTTCTATTCTATCCATTTTCTTTTTATATGATTAAAAAAAAAACTTGCTACGTGTACTGCATTAAGCTAACTGAGACTTGTTATAGCACTTGCATATCATTGTCCTCATTTGTAAGTCGCTTTGGATAAAAGCATCTGCTAAATGTAAATGTAAATATATAATGCTGACCCAAATCTGTTGTGTAATCTGACAATCTACATCTTGGATGCCCTGAGGGTGAGTAAATGTTCAGCAAATTTAAATTTTTGTGTAAATATATTCCTTTAAAAGTTAATCTTTAAAACACTACTAATTTAAAAACACTGTTAAATGTGACCTTTAGCCAATTTCAGAATGAATGCCTATGTTTATTACTATAGATTATAATAATAAATTCACTTGCATAATTTAATATGATTGATTTCAGATTTTTAGTATTTTATTTGTAGTTTACAAAATAGCAAATAATTTAAATATTGGCAATTTATTCATCAAATAACATGAAAATAATTATTAGCTTATCATATTGGCCAGAAATTTAATAAGAGTGCAACCCTGGTGCCAACAGCATAAGAATGTATATAAAACCCATACACTGCTAATTCTATTTCAAAGGACGAGCAAGCAAATGAGAGGTGATTGAGAATGCAGGACCATGAATGGGAGAGGAGCAGGAGGGCCGGAATTTGTTCAGAAAAATGGTGCCGCCACACTGATAAGAGTGTGTGATAACATTGACAGAGGGAGACAGCAGGGGACAAGAGGCAGACATGAGGGCAAGTGATGACAAGCAGCGGCTCATGCCCGCATGCGCTTGCATTTATTCACACACACAGAGACAAAGTACAGATACCATTTGTGCAACTATTTAAAGTCTCAAGACGTAGGTTACTGTCTTCAGTTCACTGGATCATAAATACACACATAATGCTTATGTTCTAAGGTTTAGAGTTTTATACTCTCACTACTGACTTTTTTATGAAATGCAGAATGAGCAGCATAAGTTTTGAAAATATACAATATTAATGGTTTATGTTTCTTATTTTGGCGGGGTTACATAACTACAAAAGCAGGGTCACCATCAGTGGAATCGCTAGGGATTCTGGACCCATTGCACACAATTTGCTATGGGGCCTTCTTAAAATCATGTTCTCCCCAGTTGTGACGCCCCTGGTCACCACGATGTAATGCTCCATGCTGCAATTTTACTTGTAAAAGTGCTTTTACTTGTAGCTTTTATGCAAAGTCTTAAAGTCGTGACGAAGATTTTTGTGGCTTCTTTGATTGGGCAGTTTTATGGATAAATGAAAGAGAGTTTTATGATTCAGAAGAGCGTAAAAGATGATGCTTAAAAAAATGAAAAGATGGATTTATACTATCCAAAAGATTGGATATAATGCTACTTTGGCTTGGAATAATCTACAAAGCATTCTAAAGCTGACAGTGTTTCCATCATTACATGAATTTAAGCTACTTTTAACAGGCTGTGTGTTTTATCCTTTGGTGAATTGCTCTTGTGATCTTTGATTTTTGTTTTGTATTATGATGTAAACTTGTATGTAATATGTTATTTGTTGCTGCTTTCTTGGCCAGGTCACTCTTGCAAAAGAGATTTTAATCTCAATGAGTTTTTAACCTGGTTAAATAAAGAAATGACATACATCTGAGTGAAACAGGCTATTGAAAAAGAAAAAATGTAGGGTGGTGGTGGTTCAATCCATCAGTTGAGTGGATGGAGGCAGAACTGAATGGGAGCATCCAGTCGAATGTACACTCTAAAAAATGCTGGGTTGTTTCAACCCAATGTTGGGTCAAATATGGACTAACCCAACTGTTG
>NW_015555773.1:575065-600486 GCF_001515605.1 Sinocyclocheilus anshuiensis | reverse complement strand
AAATGAGCAATGAAAAAAAAAAAAAAAAATCCACCTACATTTTCCATAAACATTGAACAAATAGCTTTTGATTGAAGAACCAGTGCTCTTTTGATATGGCTGACCAAAGCTAGATGGGTTTAAGAAGAAAAATCAATGCCCTGATCTCTGGAGATCTTCCTATAATCATATCTTGTTCGCATCATGTCTTGAAGCCTCAGACACCAATTCCACATAATCTTTATCACAGCCTTTCTTCTGGCTCTGTGTTCTCCTCAAAATTACTACAACAAATGTCTCTTTTCATTGCCTTTAGCATGTCGTAATTTTTACAACCTTTTATAGGAGTACTATAGATGCAGTCAGTCATAAATTTTCATGTCGCTGCTAATTATGCCATCAGTCACAGCAGTCCTAATGTACTGTTTACTGGTTCAAGCTTAATGTTTTCTCAAGCCTCGCAACTTGGAGCCTTCTATTTCAGCACTCGACGTTATCAAGTAGAAAATAAAACCTGAACGCAAGCGTACAAAATTGAAATAATAATCACCATAAAGCAGAGCGGCTTGCAATTTATGACCTCATTAAAAAACAGAGGCACATCAGGGGAGTGATTTTTATAAGGAATTGTCTTTAATCCATAGTTGTGAACAAAAGAAGCTGTTCAGCTCAGAGAACTGCAACAACAGCAGGGTCTCTTCATTTAGTTTTTTTCTGCCTTCACCCTGTTACTGTAGAATGAGAACATAGGCAATAGAGAGGAAAAGAGAAAGAAAACATTCAAAAAGTACTTAAATGAAACAGGAAATTTGTTTTTATGTCTTCAAATCAGTGTTGAGCAAAATGTAAAATTTAAGAACTGGCTCCCTTGGTTTCATCATTGTGAATTTGAATGGAATTGATCACACCCACAGGATGCAGAACTGGAATGACAGGAAGATGCATTCTAGTTAAAATTACAATCATATGAATCTATTTTCAGTTTATTTTACTTCTGCTTCCTTACATTCAAATTGCAATCCTGCATCCTGTTTGCTGCCTCAAATTCAAGAACTGAACTGATTTTAAAGCCATTCTCAATTCATTAACTCAATAAACCCATTTCAAATAGAGTCTCATTCTGTCTCATTCTGCTGCACCTGAAATACTTTGACATGTTTTTCTCTTCCATCAAGCTTAATAAACTCTATACTACACCATAAGTCTCCAGCAAGCTGCCATAAGCTTCCTCCTTACTATCTGTCCCCAGATTCTTCACAGAACACTCTATGTTTCAATAGTTCCCCTGATGTCACCGCATAGATAAAGCTTCCACAGAGAGCAGTGCTGTTTGGAGCTGATGCTGTCTGAGTGGAAATCAAATTAAAATGAATTTGCAAGTGTGCTAAATATTAAGTGGGGGCAAAAGCTGCAAGTTGCATGTAATGCAAATGTGTTAATTTCATTCTAAACATGTTTTACTGCTGTTGTGTTATGGAATGAAGAGTTTCTAATGTTACTGTGAATGAATTCTAAAGAGGAAACAGATAAACAAACAACACACAAACAGCACACCCACATCCACAACCAAAGCAACAAAATACACATGCCACATTTTTCCGGGATTCATCATCCATAAACCTTTCCCATAGAACAATCAATAAATGTGAACTCAACAAAGCAGGTTCCCACTGGCAAAATTTAAGTATTTGTGCATGGAGATAGGATGTTTTTGGATATATATTAATGATAATTCAAAAGAATTGAGGATGTTTTTCGCACACATTAATTGCTAGAATAATTCTCCTAAATTACCATTCGGAGTAGAGGGAGAAAACATTGCAAACAGCTCCAATGCAAATGAAGGAAGAATAGAAGTGGATCAATGGGGAGAAAAACATCCCCGCTGCTTGATAAATTAGGTGAGAATTCTTTCCTCATTTATCGCCAGATGGTTAATGTTGCCATATCAGTTGGCGTGCTGTTCAGAAATGATGGGATGAGGTGCACCTAAAGCCAGCCAAGCGATATGCAAACTGTCTCTAGAACAGAGCTCAAATTGGATATTTATGATGTATTTATTGTATCTTGGCATTGTCTCGGCGAGGTAATCTTGTAGCGAGATAGCACATTTCACAGTGATAATAAGAGCATCTATTATCTGTGCGCATGATGGATGGAAGTAGTAAAAAAGAAAGCAACTCCTGTTGCTGAATGAATTAGAGTAAAGCCCTTTTGGCTGCCATGCAAGATTCTGGCACTGAATCTTCCTCTTCCTCTCTCGTCCTTCTCTCTCTCATTAAAAGCAAACGGCTGTTCTCCACAAAGATAGCAACAGTCACACACAGATTCAAATTCACACTTTCACATGCATGCAGAGGGGTGCACATTATTATTTTACAAGCAGAAAACTAGGTTCTGGCCACGGTTTGTTTTCTTAACACCTCTCACCACAGGCTGCCCTGTCTGGAGAAAATTACACATGTGCAGAAGTCTCCAGCCTTCTATATTCAGGAGACTTTTTTTTTGTAACTTTTTCTAACTAAAAACACTTTAAAGGGCACATTTGCAGTCTCTGATCTGACTTTTAAAAAATACTTTCATGTTTAACTCAATTTAAAAGCAGTTCATATATTTCCACACAACGTACAATTTCTATCCATCCTTTTGTAATATTCAGCTTTAAATATGATAATGGCAAGTCATTTATGTACAGTGCATTTTTATAGTCCATTAATCTCGGAGAGTGTAAGTGCAGAATGGCAAATCTGTTTTCTGCAGAGAAGTTTTGGAAATAATGTAATTGCCTCTCTACATGTGTTCTGTCACCGCTGTGCCGTTCCCTTTGCTTCATCTCCACTGTCCAAAATAATGATTCCACAGTAGATCATTATTACCAGCCCCCAGCTGTCTCTGTCCCCTTCTGCATGGACACAGTCCAACAGCATGTCCACCAATCACCAGCTGTCCCCCTCTCTGACTTCAGATTGTCATGTTTATCCTGAACCATCTTTTCCCTACCAAAACCCTTTTAAAAACCCTCAAATCCAAACCGAGATAGATGAAAACTTCTTCTTTATACCCAAATGGCTAAACCATCGCTGATGAATGTCTTGCACCGATGGCAACTCTCATTCATCTCCCTGTACGCCCTATCAGCGTGCCGACACTCTCGCTTCTTCTGCTGATTTCTATTATTATTCGAAACAGACAGCCTTCATATCTCTGCTACATGAGCCAAGGGAGTGCATCAGCCTGTCATCTACTCGTTCTCGCTCCTTCTCTCTCCCTCTTTCGCTCTCTCTCAATCTCTGTCAGTGATTGGCAACTTGCTGTGGGGTTGTGTCAGGCCGGGTAGAGCACAGCGCCGGGTGCTGTTGTGTGGATAGAATAACTGCACCCCAGGCACAGAAGGTGATTAATATGAAACAAAGCCTGTGTGCTGTGGCTCCCGAGCATCAGCCTTTACGCAGTTCGGGCCTGGTTAACAGGTCCCCTGTGATACAGAGAGAGAGAGAGAGTAAGACTGAGCGAGAAGACTGAGAAGAGCTGTCATGAGGAAGGTCAGTGGACCAACAGGGGCATCAGTCAAAATCACACACAAAAAAACAAAAACTGCAATTGGAAACTTGTATGCAGATTTTAGTCTTCAGACAAAGACAAACTTAATACATGCCATTTGATTGGTACATTTTTCGGAATTTTGTGTGATGGTTCTCTGCAAGAGTAAGTGGATCTGAGGAGGTGTTTTCAATTCATCCCATGTGACATGCTCAGGCGGTGGGTTGTGGGATACACAGCAGACTGTGGTTGAGAGCATATAAGGTTGAGAAAAACTCAACTTTATGCAAATGTCAGAGAACTGTCAGGCAGCAGCCAATCAGAGATACTGGCTGACGTCTATCCTTAGCATTTCCAAATCTGCCGAATAGAGTGCTGGATCTCCTTGACAAAAACCCAATGGGATTTTTTCATCGGCTTTTGGATTATTGTGAACAATATGCTCTGTGACCAACAAAATGATGCTTAAACGTTTTATTCATCATGATAATCTTCACAAATAAATACAACTTTCATGAATTTTGAAGCTTAAATACAATCGGCAGAAGTAAAAAGCTAAACGTAGGCTATAAACGAACTACACCACTGTTGCGTTGCAAGACTTCAGTGTCATCACCATTAAGCTTCCTACATGAAGGGCCCAGAAGTGCTAAAATGCTTACAAAAATAAGCCATCCCTGCAGCACTCTGATATGGTGTAGTTTATATATGTATGATAGTGTTTACATATTACTTTTTACCATATTTCATTCAGATTTCAAATTTGCAGTTTGGTTGCTTTTGTTATGACTAGACTGACTGGCTTAACAAAGGTGTATTAAATTCTTGACACTACTGTATATTGGCCGTGTACTGAAAACAACCACACCACAACGTTTTTTTTTTAAGCAGATTGAGCACAAATCTCTCAGTACAGTGGAGTAGTGCAATCCATGTCTCTCTCGAGTCTTGTGTAACAGTGGACTGACCTGCTCTCTTGTTTCACATACAAACACAAATGGTGCCCTTAGTTATTGGTTGAAGTGAAAATATATTAAGGATGTTAGTATTAATATTACTGTTGAAGCATTCATCTTGCTGCAAAGCCAAATGTTTTGTATGTTATTTTCAAGATAATATACAAAAAAAAAACAGTCCAAGTGAATCAAATCCAAGTGAAATTATCATGTCATGTCAATGCATTTATTTATTTTATGAGCAGCTCTGCGTCGGGGTCCTGATCACCCTATTTTGCGATAATGACCAGATAAAATCTTTGCATGCTTACTGTAACTGTGGTTGTTGCCATTTTTTATATGACTGAAGGGCAAGTCAAATTCTTTTCTGTGGTAACTGGCATTATGCCACAGATACTGTCGATAGAGCTTAACTTTCATTGAACTTGGAACATTCAAGATGTTGTTTCATCTGAACAAAAGTGTAAAGAAAAACGAACAGCATGATATAACCAGTAATATTTCTTCTCAATAAACAAAGGCTTGTTGTAATAATTCTTTTGACAGTAAGAAATGTTCCTCGTCTTGAAATAATGATACATGGTTATGATTCCATCTCTAATGACAGTCTTATAGAGTCATTTCATATTTGAACAGGTACTAAGGCATGAGGGAGAAAGAAATATTTACTTTGAGGTCTGGAGCCTAAATCATCTCAGAAGGGTAAAGACTGCATCCCTCCCAAAGACACAATACAATTTATTAAACCTGACAAGCTGGTTCCACAAATCCTACGTTGTCTGTTTGAGAGCAGAATGAACATGGATGAATCAGAGTAATAGAAATTAGACATTACAATGGTGGGCAGTGTAGACTTACAGCATTACACAAGCCACAGAATTGTGTCTGTCCAGTGATAACATTAAAAGGAGGGCCAAGCCTAAAATAGCAGTTTAAAGGTTAGGCAAGACTTTATCATTCATGCAGTGTTAGGGATGCTATACTTTGAAAGTGTAGCTTGCTAAGCTATAGCTATAGGTAAACCACACAATCAAACAGCCTTGAAAAAATGTTATCTATACTGTTAAGAATAACTACACTGAAGGCAGTATATTTTTTTTTAATAAAATGGATTAATTAAATTTATACTAAATACAACAAATACCTATTTTACTGTTCAAAATCATATCAGACCTAGCAAAGTAAAGGAACTTGAATTGGTAAATCTTTTTTTTTTTTTTCATTTAAATGAATCATCCTAAATGAACCGATTCCCTAGAATTAATCAGAATGAAGATTGTCTTTGAACTGATTCATTCTAGTGAATAAATGGTCTAAAGTCTTCTTTCTCACTTTCCAGTGCTACATATGAGAGAGAGGATGAACCGACTCACTAGAATGAACCACTACACATGAAAGAGAGAAAGAGAAAGAGAGAAAGGAGACCAGAAGAACATTTAGCAGAAAGTCAAACATGTCAGAGCCTCATAACACCTCTAAACACACACATGTGACACAGATACAAGACAGCCGCATTAATAAATCCACAATAACTGGAATGAAAAGAGTAATTTAGAAAGCAAACTCACGGGGGCCAGTATAAACTCTCACTCTCTCATTTCTCTCTTCAGCCCTGTTGCCTCTCTCCCATCATCCTCTCTTCATCCATCATTGTATATATTTTGGCATTTGGCATCAGCACTGGGGAAAAAGTACTCTCCAACACAATTAAGATCAAATGGGCAACAGATGTGTGTGCTATGCGAGAGCATGTACAAAAATCATAATATATGTCATTCTCAGATTGTTTGAGGACATTAAGCCACGGTCTTCCTTACCCTCTCATCTCATGTGCATTTCTAGAATTTGTATTTTTCTCTCTGGAAAATCAAAAGCATGTACTGAGGGCAGAATCCAACAGCCGCAGCTCTAGAGACATACTCAGGCTTACATTTGAGTGTCAGTTTCCATGACTGTTACCACAAGATGAAACCAAATATCAATACCGTGACTGACCTCACCAACCATAAATTGGATTTTTTGAATCCCCTTAGATTTTCCTGTGTATAATATATCCTTATTTCAAAAGGACGGGACAGGAAATAATATCAGTGAATTAAAAAGCAGAACAAATAGATGCAAAATGCAGATGAAGATATAAGTGTAGCTTAGCTTTGTACATTTGCATGTCCAGTGAGTATTTTTATTTACTTTTAAATTCAACGTTCACTTAGAGGATTTCACTCAACCTTCCTCTCTGCCATTCAGGGTAGTGCCAGACGTTTAAGGGCCCTCTAAGCACAGTTTAAATGTGTTTTTATCTGAGATGCAGAGCTGCACTTCCATTTTTATTTGCGTGGCAAATGGTTCTCTTGACGTGGCCTTCTGCCATCTGTCAGCGTGGTCAGCGTGCAGGAGAATAGACTGCACAATTTCATCATTTCGTCCATTTCAAACACCCCACGCAAAGCAAAGTTCTCCATTTCTATCCGTTCATCCATCTTTTCATCTTACTCTGTCCTTCTGTGCATTTCCATTCATGGCATTTCCATTTAATATCCAGTTTGTTCTTTTCACTCACAAAAAGCAGAGGGAAAAGGAGTAATTTTTTCCCCTGCTGTAATTCCTCAGTATGTATGCAGGACCTTTTGGCTTCACAAAAGACGTGAGTTGTATATTTAATTATGCATCGATTTCAACCTACTCTAGCACTGCTGGTTTAGAGGGACCAGTTCTGACAGCTCTGATTCACGACATGAGCAACTCCCTTGAACCCCTGCCAGTTAAAAACTTGGTTCTATCTCGTCTCTGTGCTTTAATGACTTCTCTTTTCTCTGCAGTTGCATGTTCCAGTTGATTGTTTACAATACTTTTTGAAGGCCTAAATGTTCAGCGCTCAAAGAAACCGTAATCTCACAATTTGTCCCAAAGAAAATATCAGGCTCATGAGATATTTTTCTCTTTGAAATTCAAAATAGGCCCATTTTTGAAGCATCTTAGTCTCAAGAAATAAACACACTCAATAAGCTTAATTATAAGAACACTTTTCCATGCAATTACATGAAACCTTTTCAACCATTTTGTCCTGTACTTTTTAATTATGCATTAATTTTTCATCATCACAAAAAAAATTAAATGTGACTTTGCATCTTTATAATTAATGCAAAGGTTCGAAACACTTCACCTGCACAGTACACATTACTACAAATTGTGTATGTGCACTGCCTATGCTTATAAATATGTGTATATAAAAGAATAATGAATAAATGCTTTCCAACGTGTCTGTGTCCGCCTGGATCTTGTAAATTCAGTTATGGCCAATAAAAAAAGAAAATAATTAATGTAGTCCCATGCAATACAAATTGATTAAACGTCAATTTTACAAATATAGTTGATTACATGCTCTAATTTAAACTGTGACAAAAATGTTCAAGAATTCATTTTAAAATCCATTTCTGAGTGTAATGAAAATGCAAAATTTGGTTTCAAAGCTTAGAGCACAACAGGGATGATCACAAAATAAAGAACAGCCTGTAATTCACTGCAGACCAGCCTGTCGTAACCCATTAAAACACAGGGAGCAGGCCTCGCTACAGCCTACTCAGAGTTAGCACAAAGACATGTGGTTTAGAAGTGCTCTAAAATCCCAGTAATATGGAGCCTGTATTTATTTATAATCCACCCAGATTCTCATGAGACCTGCTTGAGTTGAACAACATGATAGAGGCACAGCGGATGGTATCAGACTCTATGCTGATTTTCTGTCAGCACAGTTACATGTCTAGATCCTCACAGAACAGAATTTAGATGCAGTAGTCAAAGCTGACCACAGTAATGAGAAACAGAATTTCTAATGTTTAATTAGAGTGTGTGCCTGCAAGCTGTTATTAGACGGTCAAGTTCACAAAGTACATTTGCTTTTTTCAAATTATATTTTGCCACTTTTATTTACTGGCTCAAAGCCAGTCCACATCTCAGACTAAACCCATTTCTTTTTTTGTGAGATAACGTGAATAGAACAAAACATTGTTTACGTAATAGGGCAGAAATATAAATCGTATTAAAAACATTTTTTTGGTTATCATATTCTTTGCCATTGCAAGCTTGATAAAATAACACTTCTGTTTAGTGATTTTAATTTTACAGCAATCACACTGCTGTTACCAAATACTTATAATAAAGAAAACATTGGTGTTTATTTGATCATTTTATTTGGCAGTGTCACTGTGAATGAGGCATAGAGAACATTATCATCTTGTATACAAACACAATTACCGCTCAGTTACATAGACACAAATACAAAATTCCACCTTAACAAACAGGCAGTATTAGTCAGAGCTTGGAAACAATCTAACAACTTCATTAGCATTGCCTCCCATTTGCTTGCCCATTTAATGTGCAAATTAGATGTAAACATAGAGACAGATGCATTTTTTTCCTTCATTTTCTTTGGGCCACACAAGCCTAAGTCAGCAATAAGAAACAATTTGAATTGCATTTATTTAATCTAATATTTCACTCATTTTCATATAACAGATGGTGAGGCAGCAACAACCAAGAAGGGCAGAATAGATTCTCCCATTAGCTTCTGATATAGTTTAATTATCTGTTAAACAGAATATGACATGAATCTCAGATCATAAATCTGAAAGAGATTTTTAAAAATTACCTAATTGAATTTTAAGTTCACTCACAGAAACAATAGTGATGGAAAGGGTCCTTTATAACCACTGAAGGATCATATCTACTGCTAGCAAGAACTTTTCTTTTGAACTTTCTTTATATTGGCATACTGCACTCAAAGCTAAATTTTAGGATCGTTTTTGGTTCCCCTAAATGTGTTGGGAAGTTAAGAAAAGAAATGCATGGTTTCTCCTGGGTGGAAAAAACTTAACATTTTCTTAAGGGCTGCAGTGTATTTTCTCAGACACTAGTCTCTAAATGGAGACTCAGAGCCACTCCACAACCAATCACTTTCCAGCAGCTCCACTTGTCATTTTCACCCCGTCCTCAGGAGTACGTGATCTCAGTAGAGAGAATGGAAGGCAATATGAAATGATTAAGCTAAGGCAAAAATGCATAGAAAACTACAAACCTGCATGTATTCATATACCTTTTTTAATTTCTTCATGTAGTTCTTGCACACTGTTAAAAGTAACTACTGTACTGTACATATTTTCCAGTTTATGAGACCTTCTGAGCCACAACTATAAGAAGACCAAAATAATTAAACCAAGTCAAATGCAGTTGTCTGAACAATTCCCAGCATGCAGTGCAGTATGAATCCATATGAATCAAGAATCCAAGTCTTGTTAACAGATTTGACTGCTTAATATGATGAACAGATTAGCTAGATAATTTAGGCTTATATTTACAATACATCCAAACAAAGACTGTCACACATACAGTGAACACATCACATTTCTTTTCACAAGACTTGGATTAAATGGCTCAATTCATGTGGATTCATTTTACAATGCTGTTATAATCCTTTTGGATCTTCTAAATTTTTGATTCCTGGACTTTCAATGGAGGGACAGAAACCTTTCTGGTTTCATAAAAAAATATTTTAATTTGTATTTCTAAGATTAACCAAAGGTTTAAAGGGATAGTTCACCCAAAAATGAAAATGTGATGTTTATCTGCTTACCCCCAGGGCATCCAAGATGTAGGTGACTTTGTTTCTTCAGTAGAACACAAACGAAGATTTTTAACACAAACCGTTGCAGTCTGTCAGTCTTATAATGGAGGTGAATGGGAATCATGGCTTTGAGAGCAAAAAAAAAACATACACAAACAAAACCAAATAAAACCCTGCGGCTCGTGACGATACATTGATATGTAAAGACACAAAACGATCGGTCTGTGCAAGAAACTGAACAGTATTTATATCGTTTTTCGATTCATGCAATGTCCGAACTGCTCGAACTGTCCTGAGCGGTGGCGCGTCCTCCTGAGCACGTTCTCAACAGCAGGCGCGTGAGGCGTCTTCTTCTTCTTGCTTTACGGCGGATCGCAGACTTATAATCTCTCAATAGGACCACTGACACTCCTAATTGAGATTGTAGATGGACGGTGCACCTTCAACCCTTCGAAGCTCTCACTCCGGAGGGTAAACCCTTTGAAGGGATTAGGGCATAGGGATCAGCCCTTCCGAATGGAACGCAGGGAGAGTGTCAATGGACGATTTGAGAGATAGGTGGCGGTAATGCACTTATAAGTCTGCGATCCGCCGACTTGTCCTGGCTCTTCCCAGCTTTATAATGGCAGTGAAAGGGGGTTGAGATTTTGAAGCCCCAAAAAGTGCATCCATCCAGTGCTTGAACTGGGCCGGTGTGCACTGGTACACAGTACAGGCACTTCAATATTTTAGTCTTTAGCGTACTGGCACTTTTTCATGCGTACTGGCCATTCTGACATGTTGCCGGTACGGAGTTAAAGCGTCAGTGTCTGGGTGATTAGAAATGACACTATAAAGCACACTACCCAGGAGGTCATTTGAAACTGGTAAACTTCTGGAAAGTTCAAGATTCCAGTAAGGAAATGCATTAGTAATAAATAATAAGTTCAAAACAGCGTTAATGCAAAGAAAACATGGACGATTTCATCAGAGATGGCGAAGAGAATAGTGACTCGCGTCCAGATGGCAGTAAATTATTATTTTCATAATTATTGAAATAATATTTGGCTTAAAAGCACGTGGATGAGGTCCACTGAAGAGAGTTGTGTTCTTACGGCTTTTTACAATTCCCTACAGTCTGATTGGTCTCTCCATATGATATGCTGCTGAAAGCATGCATGATCATTACTGGAAGTGAGTGCTTCCGCTCATCATGGAGACTGAAACATACTGGACGCAGCTAGCATGTGTGATGCAAATGTCAGCCATATTTAATAAAGAGCATGCTGAACACCATGAGGGTGCCAAACCCCCAGACATCTAAGTGACAGAACCTATCATTTCAAACATCCTCGCTCAGGTTACGCTAGGCTCAAAACATCAAGAAACCTGCACTATATACAAGTGCCTGAGGACTTGTAGAGAGCTTAAGGGCTTAGAGGCACAGAAGATGGCTTCAGGTCCTCTCAGCCAGAGCAGTGTTTCAACACAAACTCCTGCTGTTGACAAAAATTGCATTTGACATGAAACAAGAACCAGCATTTATTTAATTAATTAATTTATTTTTGTCCCACCTGAAGGTAGCTAGCTTGTGGGTAGGCTACAGAAGAAACCTTTTGGCACGCATTATACTGTTATACTAGTTCTTATCTAGCACGACTACTGTGCAGTCAGATCTGGTTTGTACAGAATAGAGTACATTTATGCTAATGTGTCTTGATTTAAGCCCAGCATTAGGAAATATTAAAGGGCACATATTATGCCCCTTTTTACAATCCAGTAAGGGAATCTGGGAATGCATTAGTAATAAGTAATAAGTTCAAAACAGCGCTAATGCAAAGAAAACATGGACGATTTCATCAGAGATGGCGGAGAGAATAGTGACTCGTGTCCAGATGGCAGTATTGTTTTAGTGCGTATTTGGCTTAAAAGCATGAGTGTTTTATAATGAATGCCGGCTGAAGGTGTTTTAGATTATGCGCTGGACAGTGGTTTAGTTATTCTGAATGGATCTGTATAGTAGCATGTACAGTCAGGTTAAGGCAGCAGGTTTAGTGGTCTTTAGGCGCCTCCTGTGGTCATGTTAGGTCGCAGCTTAACTGGTGCTTATTTATATTAAAAATCCTCTAGACAATTTTCTTTCTTTCTTTCTTTCGGCATTATATACATACATTGGGAACCCAGAATGTGTCTGTGAAGTTTCAGCTCAAAATACCCCACAGATCATTTATTATAACATTTTGAAAATGCCAATTTTGAGTGGAAGCAAAAACATGCTGTTTTCGTGCATGTCTCTTTAAATGCAAATGAGCTGCTGTTCCCCCTCCTTTTCCAAAATAGGCTTCTGCCTTGGATACTCTGCCAAAACAAAACATCTGTTTGGTTTTGATTATCATGTCTTATTTGCATGCGTTTTAAAGCCATATCAGTTTAAACTGGCACTTCTTCTTTTCCACTTCAAGCACTGCATCCATCCATCATAAAAAAGTACTCCACGCGGCTCTGAGGGGTTAATAAAGGCCTTTTGAATTGATGCGTTTGTGTAAGAAAAATATCCATATTTAAAACTTTATAAGCCATAATCTCTGTTTCTGTCATACATGCGTTCATGGGAGAGTGGCATTTGAACAAATTAAAATTAACGTAATAATAAAACAAAACAGTGAAAATTTTTTATATAACAGTTGAGAGAACCTAAAATTCTAAATTCATCAGGTTGCATTGTTTTCTCAGCAATTTTTTACTGTATACATACTCTTCATTTATTTCCAATTCTGTCTGTGTTTCCATCTGTATCAGCTGTTTTCAATTACAATATCAAGGTCACGATGCATCTTCATGCACCAAGAGGTTGGATTTCATTACAGCTGCAGAGAGCAGTGATTGTATTCCATTAGACTCCATTACCTTGCACAGGTTACAGAATTTCTAATGAACCAATAAAGCTGTTATTAATGCTGCGTGGCGGGGAGCGGGAGAGGTAACACTCATCTTCTGTCACTTCAATATTGAATGCGATACCATGCCAAGCTCCGCACGGGCTGTAATGACCAGGTGTCAGGTGACACGGCCTGCAATTATCACCATGGAGATCAGACAACTGGTTTTGCAGACAGGGAAAATTTACAAACACACCTAATAACTGTCTTCGTTTTACTGTCATTCTGAAATAATCTCAGCAGTGTGGTTGCCATGGTTAACTCATTAGCAGCCCTGGTGAGTGGATGAGGTCCACTGAAGAGAGTTGTGTTCTTACGGCTTTTTACAATTCCCTACAGTCTGATTGGTCTCTCCATATGATATGCTGCTGAAAGCATGCATGATCATTACTGGAAGTGAGTGCTTCCGCTCATCATGGAGACTGAAACATACTGGACGCAGCTAGCATGTGTGATGCAAATGTCAGCCATATTTAATAAAGAGCATGCTGAACACCATGAGGGTGCCAAACCCCCAGACATCTAAGTGACAGAACCTATCATTTCAAACATCCTCGCTCAGGTTACGCTAGGCTCAAAACATCAAGAAACCTGCACTATATACAAGTGCCTGAGGACTTGTAGAGAGCTTAAGGGCTTAGAGGCACAGAAGATGGCTTCAGGTCCTCTCAGCCAGAGCAGTGTTTCAACACAAACTCCTGCTGTTGACAAAAATTGCATTTGACATGAAACAAGAACCAGCATTTATTTAATTAATTAATTTATTTTTGTCCCACCTGAAGGTAGCTAGCTTGTGGGTAGGCTACAGAAGAAACCTTTTGGCACGCATTATACTGTTATACTAGTTCTTATCTAGCACGACTACTGTGCAGTCAGATCTGGTTTGTACAGAATAGAGTACATTTATGCTAATGTGTCTTGATTTAAGCCCAGCATTAGGAAATATTAAAGGGCACATATTATGCCCCTTTTTACAATATGTAATATAAGTCTCAGGTGTCCCCAGAATGTGTCTGTGAAGTTTCAGCTCAAAATACCCCACAGATCATTTATTATAACATTTTGAAAATGCCAATTTTGAGTGGAAGCAAAAACATGCTGTTTTCGTGCATGTCTCTTTAAATGCAAATGAGCTGCTGTTCCCCCTCCTTTTCCAAAATAGGCTTCTGCCTTGGATACTCTGCCAAAACAAAACATCTGTTTGGTTTTGATTATCATGTCTTATTTGCATGCGTTTTAAAGCCATATCAGTTTAATCACACAGCATGTGAGTATTAAACTAAGTTCTCTTTCATGTCTTATTGCACTTAAACTATCAAATACACACAAGGTTATTTCAAAAACACACATAAACACAGTTGATTATGTCTGTGAAGGTAAACAGCTGGGAAAGGAATCACATGTTTATATTAGGCCTGTGTATTAGGTGACAGCAGCGTAATATACATTACCCACTGCTGTATGCTGTTAATATAAGTCAAAGAATAAAATAAAAACAGAAAATCACTCACTGCTCTTGACTGAATAACTTCTGTAGCTCTAATAAGAAGACATTTCTTATTTGAATGCTGCTTTTAAACTCTCTAGCGTGAAGATAAACATGGCAGATTGTGTGCGGTTCACTCAGGGCGGGGTCTCTGCTAATATGGTAGTGTACATCAACAGTCGTGGGCGGGGCATGTACAAAGTGACATCACTTTTGTACAGATTCTGCGAACAGCTTGTTCTGAGCCACTGCTTATGATTTATGGGGATTAAAAAAAAAAAAAGAAGTGGGTGGATTTTTATCATTATAGGGTGGTTGTGTACGAACACTGCCAATAAACATTTATGTTCAAACACCATGTGAAAGTGTATTTTGCATAGTAGGTGCCCTTTAAGTTTGTGACCAGCCATTTATCTGAATGTTTAGGTTAGTTCTGTCTATACAGTATATGTCATCGATATAATGTTCTTTTGGCAAAAAATAATATCTAAGAAAGTCTCAAAGCTTAGCTCAGGATGACTGAGGGACTCAATATCACAAAAACTTGTACTTAGACTTTTAGGCAAAATTTTCAGTTATTATTTTGTTGTGTGGAATTTATGTAAATATATGTTATGTAAAAATAATGAGAGAGATGCATGACAGTTATATCAAGGAATAATAATAATAACAATGCTACTTATCTTAACAATACACACATTACTATTCTAAAGTTTGGGGATCTTTTAATGTTTTTAAAAAAAGTTGTTAATGCTCACAAAAAATTGAACATTGTGAAACAGTATTGTGAAATATGAACACAAATTAAAACAACTTTTCTATTAGAATATCTATTTTTAAAATGTTTCATTTTAAGTCAAAATGTTTAAAAATGTATTCTTGTAATGGCAAAGCTGAAAGGTAAAAAGATCAGCGCTTATTTGAAATGGAAATCTTTGTAACATTATAAATGTCTATGTTAACTTTTAATCAATTTAATGCAATTTAAAACATCCATGCTAAATAAAAATATTAATAAAAAAATTACATAAAGTATATATTTGAAGGCTTTTATATTTGAGGAGCATATGTAAAGATAAATACATGTATATATACAGAATTCATGCATTAACCATTAACACACTTTGCCTAAAGCAACAATGTGTGGCTTGGCCAGATAACTTCAGCAAACAAGGTAAGGATTATTAGCATCCTGCCCATTATCTCTCATGATTGCTTGTGTAGCTGTAATAGAATGACAGATACACCACAGATACCTGAGAACAGCCATTACATAAAACAAGCAAAACAAGCGGTAGATACACTCTGCCCACACCAACCAGCCTCCAGAGACATGCATTCTGAAATGACAGCTGACCGTGAGATGAATATCAAAAGACTTTCTGCTTTACAAGCAAGTGATATTTGAGAATCTGTTGTCTAATTCGCTCTTTCTCCCACAGACTTGGTGCTATGCTATCTCTTAACTCTCACGGCGTGCTGGGGAGAGATATGGAGGAAATAACATCTGCACCGGTGGAAGCTTACAAGGCGTCTCTCTGTTGTCAAATGTCTTCGCTCTGAAAGACAGCTCTGTGATAGTTAAGGGAATTTAAATAAGAGAGGGGGGACAAAATTCCTATTGTCTGTGAAGCAACTGTTTATTTCTCCGGCCTGTCAAGGTTGGCATCAGGTGTGTCATTTGAAATTGACAGGTTTGCACACTCACCGTTAGAGTCATGATGGAGATTCCAGCTGATGAGCCTGTCATGTTCACTTGTTTCAGCTCGTCTCTCTCAGTACAGGGACAGACATTAGAAAGAAATATTTTTTGTTCATCGAAAAAGGAACAAACTATCTTTCCCAAAATAAAATGAGTGATGGAATGATAATTGCAGTTGTGAAAGACTCCACAAAACAGTTTAAAGCTGTTTGGACTAATATGGAGGACAAGAGTTTAATTACTAGCTCTAATCTTCTTGGCTTGTAAGCAATTGGGCAATCTGAATTTGCGTTTTCTCATTAGCATCCTAGAACAATAGCAGCACTCTGAGCTTGTATTCACCTATAGCTTCAGTAATTAAGAGCGGTTCCTTTTAATTGGAAAAATTAATCCATTTTGTAATCAAACTGATGGAATCGCAGCTTTTTGTGCCCATGTCCAATAGGTTAATTTTGTCGATCTTTTGCACATTCTAGATTAGTTCTTAGATTAAAAACAGAACACCATGTTTCCCCCTAACCGGTGTTTACCGTTGTTGAGAAGAAAAACACTAGTTACTTTTTTAATACAGTATATATTTATAAATGAAAAAATAAATTAAACTGATTATTAAATAAATTTTTATACATTTAAAAAATGTATCATTTAGTACAAAAGAAATGAGGGGTTTTGAATATATGATCTTAGTGTCAAATTTGAACAGGTGCAGTTATAGTAAATACTATAAAAGCACCCTAACCGAGTCAAAATACAGTTTATAGTACATGGACTTGAATAGGTTGATCATTGTTTTGTCAACATATTTATTTACTTGAACTGTCTGAATTAACTGCTTGCTTGAATGAATCATACTTTCCAATACATAGAGGGCAAAGTCCAAACTGATGCTCTGAATGAATCAGACTTTCCAATGCTACATGAAAGAAAAGGCCATCTGAATGATTTTCCAGTACAATATGCGAGGGAGAGGCTGGAGTTGGGGTGTTGAAGAAGAGAGCGAGAACTTACCTTGAAATCAGATGAACCTATGCTACTGACAAACAGCAGTGCTGCTATTTAGTTACTGTCAAAATTGAATAAAAGTATATAATAGCGACACAATCATTTACTGGGATGTACAAATTTAAATGATTTTTTATTAGTAAAACATATTGTCTTCTAATTTGACAATTTAATTGAAGTTAATAATTGTTGACTATTAGGTCACACTGCAAAGACTTTTAGGTTCCTGTCTCTTTAAATGCACCAGAGTCCACTGACTTTTAAACACAGATGGCTTTAATATATTCACAGCCCTGATGTGTAACCTTTATTATGTAAACACTCTTACACCTTCTTGAAACGATCCTGTGAATGAGTCATGGGTGTAAGTGAGCATGCTGCCTTCAGTACAACATCTGGATTTCACCATAGGTGTGCAGTCTCAGCGGTGATGACACCTGCTAATATAAGAACTGTCACGAAAAGGACAAATGGTGACATTTAAAAACTTTCTGTGGGTGGTAAATTTGCATGCGTCTTAAAGGCATAACACATTTTTAAGGTCTAATTTGTCATTTTCACAGTTTGCTCAGGTACCGGGGAGGTCTTTGATGAACTCCTTCCAGAGAATCAGAAATACAGTCCTTAACTATGGAGGAAAAGTACTGGATATTCAAGTAAGTCAGAGCTATTTTGCAAGCATATGTGCAGCAATGCTATAAAGACAGCCCAGGAAATCAGAATAAATTGGTTAAGAGTGTTGCAACTTGAGGTGTAAATTAACCCATCAAAAAAAGATTTTTTTTAAATTTCTGAATCAGAACGTATTGCACTTTTAGCATGATATGGCTCGTATTGTTAGAAGCTTAAACTACCATTCATTTTCTCCTCAACACACATTGTTCTCAGCCGCACACACAGATATCCTTTCGCTTGACATTTTCTAATACGTATATGACATAAGAGCGAATGTGACTGTAAATAGAGTTTTTTCAGCATCTGGAATTCCAGTATTCACATTTAAAGGGACAGGTCACCCAGAAATGATCATTTATTCACCATTTACTCTTCTTGTATCGTTCAAAACCTGTACGACTTTCTTCTGCAGGACCCAAAGAAGATATTTTGTATAATGTTGATAACCAAACATTTTTGGTTATAACTGACTTCCTTGACTGTATGGACTGAGACATTTCTCAAAACGTCATAAAGGGTTTGAACAACATGAGGTTGAGTAAATGACAAAATGTCTTGGACATTGTGTTATTCTGTAGTAGGCTATGTCTCCTCTCTAGCCATTACTATAGTCATGAAAGATACCTCAAAAAGTACAGTTGTTGAGGAGAGGTGTAAATTGGTTAAGAGTGTTGCAACTTGAGGTGCAAATTAACCCATCAAAAAAAGATTTTTTTTAAATTTCTGAATCAGAACGTATTGCACTTTTAGCATGATATGGCTCGTATTGTTAGAAGCTTAAACTACCATTCATTTTCTCCTCAACACACATTGTTCTCAGCCGCACACACAGATATCCTTTCGCTTGACATTTTCTAATACGTATATGACATAAGAGCGAATGTGACTGTAAATAGAGTTTTTTCAGCATCTGGAATTCCAGTATTCACATTTAAAGGGACAGGTCACCCAGAAATGATCATTTATTCACCATTTACTCTTCTTGTATCGTTCAAAACCTGTACGACTTTCTTCTGCAGGACCCAAAGAAGATATTTTGTATAATGTTGATAACCAAACATTTTTGGTTATAACTGACTTCCTTGACTGTATGGACTGAGACATTTCTCAAAACGTCATAAAGGGTTTGAACAACATGAGGCTGAGTAAATGACAAAATGTCTTGGACATTGTGTTATTCTGTAGTAGGCTATGTCTCCTCTCTAGCCATTACTATAGTCATGAAAGATACCTCAAAAAGTACAGTTGTTGAAGAGAGGTGTGGTATTACTTTTAAGACTTGCAATTTTCACCTGGCGAAGAATAGAACAAACAGGCAAAAAAGTTCATAGACTCATATTGTAGGAGAAGAAGAATATCATAGACACAAGGGGTGGGACTTGTGTCAATAAGGAACCACCTAGCAACTGCATAAACACTCAGAATACCTTAGCAACCACATAGCGATACGCTAGCAACTACCTCAGCAATGCAGTAGTGAGTATCCCAAGCACCACTCACATTTTCTTCAGAAAAGCTGCATTAAAATACACAGATTAAGAAGATTTCAATTCCATATAAGCAGTATGACCAAATATTACATGGAGGAGGGCAGAGCTAGACAAAGACAGCTTATGTAGGCTACTACATGCTGTATTTCATTACATTCAGCACAGTTCCCTCCACAGCCTGCTGACAGTCTATACTAAGTGTCAATGTGGTAAAGCAGTACTATAAGTGTGTTGTAGACACTCGGTGGAGAAACATTGTTCATCTCTATAGATATTACCATACCGTTCTCGTCGCATGCACACTTTTGAACCATCACACTCGAGGTCTCCAGATGTCAATATTGAATTTTGCTTCCACGGCAGCGCTTATTCCTCGACAGGTTTGAGATGTGGATAATTGGAGGCCGTTAAAGGGGCCAGAAAGGAGTAAGGATGTTATTTTAGTCTTTGCCTGCTTCAGATTATGACTTGCTACATTAACCATAAGTGCAGGTAGAACTGAGGACACACTACATTAGGTAGCAAAAAAGTTAACACCTCGTCTCTTCTCCTTCAGTGGCATGGAAAGACTCTTGTCAGCATCTGTCATACATGGGTGGAGGAGACAGAGAGGTACTGGAGATGAGCTTAAGTGAAGATTTTAGAAGTTAAACAAGGTAAGTAAAGGGAAAATAGGGAATAAAATATATTAAGATGTACATCATGTTGGCCATTGGATGCTAAAGCTGCTCGGTCTCTGCATCTTCATTATAATGGCCCAGGAAGTTCCCCAAAGCCTCAGTAATAGCCAAAATATCCATTGAAGCAGAACAAAACCTGATGCGGTTTAAACGTATATTTAAACACACAAAATAATAGGTCTCTAGGGACTTTAGTTTCTGGCACGTTATGCACTGGCACATTGACCTTCTGACTGCATCTGCAAAGAGCAGTGTGTAAATGTCTTCTGCAAAGTAAAAAAAAATAAAAATAGTTTGGAGTCTGCTCAGCTATCTAAATCACGTTCTCCTGAATAAACCACTTAAAAAACTAAATGAAACTGGCGTGAGGTTGGACTGAAGGATCTGAATCCTCTCAACAATAACCAGCTAATCTTAGCACGCAACACATTACAAACCACTAAGAACACAGAAACATGTAAAGAAAGATATCTGTCTTGGGGTCATCTTTGGTTGCTGAAGCGTGTCTGAAAGAAGACCAATTCAAGCATAACACTGCCTGCATTGTAATTAATTATCATTGCGAACACGGCACACATACTCAAAGTGTCTGAGAAAGCTTTTAAGAGATTGTTATTATGAAGATGTCACCGAGAGGCACAGCGTCCCTAGAAAGGTGCAGTCAGCTGTGAGATTTTAGTTAAAGTTGGCATGAAACAAAATTGCGATCATCTTTTCTTTAGTATTGTGTGGTGTATCTGAGTGAAGCAGCTTTAAAAAAAAAAAAAAATGAAACCAAAAAACAAAAACAATTGTAGGACCGGAGAAAAGATGATTTGGTACATTTGGAGTTGATTGGATTGTTTGCCAATTTCTAATCTCATGTGAGCGTTTTTTGATTAATGATTACAAGGACACATGAATTTTAAAAAATTGGGCATAGATACATAATTCATAATAAATTGCAATATTCCATAAAAATATTGTAGTAAAAAACACTGCAATATTCCATAAAAAGTAATTGTTCATTTTAATTTAATGGTGACTTTAAAGTGATAGTTCATTGAGCAATTGTCATTTATTCACTATGTTGTTCCAAACATGTATGCATTCCTTCTTATGTGAAACACAAAAGACGACATTTTGAAGAATATCTAGATGTTTTTATGTCCATGTATTGAAAGATATTTTGGATCCCACTGACTTTGATTATATGTACAAAAACTTTATTTGAAATATCTTCTGAGAGTTGCAGAACAAAGTCAGTCACACAGGTTTGGGATGACACGAGGGTGTTAATGACATTTATTTATTTATTTTTGGCGAACTATTCCTTTATGTTCTGCTTTTACACACAATCAAACTCAATGTTGATTAAATCACACATATTTGACACTAAATAACAGTCGCACAGCCAGTATTTACTGTATATACACTTAACATTTATAGAGGTAAAATACAAACACAAACAAATACAAAAACTGTAATACAGGTCACTTAAGTAAAAAACAAACATCTGATAAATACTTTAATATGACCAGTACAAATGTCCCAGTTGAAGATGAGTCAGTATTGGTCCCCACTGCAGATGTAGACAGTATAATATTGCTTAAAAATCTTTTTAACAGAACATTTGCTAAATGCGCCGGTCCCTTTCAACGGGTTGAAATGCAAAAGGGGAAAGCAATTATTCTTGTATATATTTAATAAGAAACCAACCGACTAATTCACAAACTACCCGTGATCCCCCCTCTCTACTTCCTATATAAAACAAGACCTCCACTGCAAAGACAGAAACACATTTATGTGGTCACCAAGAAAAACTTTGGGACAATTAAAACAGGACTACTGGCAAAAAACAAAGCAGGTGTCTGCCTCTTCAGTAACAGCACAGCAGAAATGAAATGTTCCCCAGACACAGGAAACATAATCATCATGTTCTGAATGGGTTGTTTTGAATATTGATGTGAGAGTTGGCATTAAAGGATGGGGGTGTGTGGGAGGGCTGACAAAAGATTAAATAAGAAATCAAAATGAATGGGAAGAGCAAAAGGGAACAATTTAAATTAAAGGGTGACAAGAAAAAATGATAATGCAGGTGATGGAAAAAGAGGAGGCAAGGAACACGCATGTAAAAAGTACATGAAGCAGAAACACAGAGGTACTGTATGGACGCATGGGTGCTTTTATAGGTCAGATAAGAGATAGGAATGTAATGTGATTTGTCCAGACCATGTCAATTTATTTCCAGTTACAATTGGCTTTTTCCAGGCTTGAACTGTGTTAGAACTTAGAACTGCATTCTAAGAGCATCAAAGGGGCTTTTTAGTGCTCATATGACCCTCAAAAGTCATAGGTTTCCAACAACCTGGTCTAACAATGGTCTATGAACCATGTGTATCATTATATTGATCATCTATGTGCCATCTTGGACTATAACCAGCAATATATTGGTGGAGACACAAGCAGATTTTAGTTTAAAGCACTGTCTTGGCCCTGGCACACACTTTTTAATAAGCTGTCGAAAACCGTTGTGTTTATCTGTCTACTGAGGGCTGTGAAGTGTGTGTCCTCTTCTGGATTCAGCTGAGAGATGAAATGAAGGGGATGGTGAAATGCTCGGGTGCGATCTTGGAGTCTTTCGTACACTCCCAGGTCTGAAGCGAACAGTTTAGGGGATCTGGAGCTGCAGTTCTTCTTCCTCATCTTCATCTGGGTCGCTAGGGGGGGCGTCTGTGTCCTCAGGCACAAAACGAGATGAAGCTGATATCCTCATCTTGCCAAAGAGGCCGGGATTCTGCTGCCGCCTTAGCCTTACCCCAAAAAATAAACACATAAATAAACAAATAAATAATAAGGAAAGAAAGAAAGAAAAAAGGGAAAAGGAAAGAGAGAGAGAATGAGAAACCAGGTGTATCAAAAAGTATATATGTGGACCTAAGCCACACTAAATGTAAAGTCAATGCATTAGATTGAACATACAATTTTCACTATTTTCATGTGTACGTACATAGAATTCTCAAGCAAAACATTTCACAAAAGTTTAATTTTTAAAACATGACAGCAGAAAGCCTGAGAAAAGGTCTAGCATCTTTTGTCACTGTTGATTTCATAGTAGATTATTTATTTTAATACAGTTCATACATTTTAAATGCAGCTTAAGCACTTTAAGTAATTCTAAGCAATGAGATTTTGGCTGATTCTTGGTTTCATCTATTAGAACAGGAACAAGAAATCAGAAACAAACAAACAAACAGGAGTTCTGGTAATCAAAGTAACTGTACATCCTCCATTATTGCTGGCACGACAACCACTGACAAACAATATTAATACATGCTAATAGATCAATAAAATGCATCAGTTTAGCTTGCTGAGGTCAATGCTGCATCAGAAAATAAACACTGGCAAAATGTTCATATGTTCAATGTTAAAACGGAGTTGCTCTCTTTATCTGTGCAAATGCAAAATAGCTCGGAATGAGTAACCAGTGGGAAGTTGCATAGAATAAATCTTTGTTTTCACAATGATTCATAAGATATCTGAATATTTGAGAGTATTAAAACAGCAAACACAAACAGCTGGTCATCGGTACACACAGTTCTTAATGACAACGCCCTTTCCGTTCCTTCGATTTTTTTCATGCCCATCCTTTTTCTTTCAGTCTCGCTCATTCTGCTTTGTGTCTCTATTCTTTTCAGGTACTGCAGTTGTACGTTTGTGATGTAATTGTAAGGAAATAATGGCCTTGTGGCATGTCAGTAAAACATTTCCTGGCTATTGAAGTGCTGGCAGCGTAAATAGGCAAGGTAAAACAATCACAACAACAAAAACTACAGAACAAGAACAAGAGGTTGATGCTAGAAAAGAAGGGAGAGAAAAACCCCTCCTCTGATCTTTGAACAGCTGATGACTCACTATATTATTAGTGTTTGCATAACTGAACAGATGAAAAGCTTCTTGCCTCTCAGGGGCAAATAAGTGCATATAAGGGCCCAGGATCCTCCGCAGAAGAAGGACCTACTGCCAGGAAACACTAAACGCTGCTAAATTACACATTACACTGTTTTGACCACAGTGCCTCACTCACAGAGGCTAAAAGCTTTTTGAGTCCAAAGCTTAACAAGGCTGCAATTTACACTAGAGATCATAAATACAGAGACACACACAAACAGTGAAACAAAAAATATTTTTTGTTGAGCCCACACACTGACTCATGTCTTCAGGCTTTATCTGACAGTCCATGAATATTTTTGCATTTTTGCATTTGGCTGAGAGACTAACAACATGGAGATAATTATTTAAAATGTCAAATTTAAATATACATATTTTTCTGTCATTTTTTTATTATTGTGTTTTTTTTAAAGCTCATTGCTAGAAATGAAAATGCCATGTGACTAACTCTGTAGATCATATACACATACAGTATATGCTGTCACTGCTTGACTATTCATGTCAACTACCCATTTACAATTCCCGAGCTGCGATCAGCAACTCTGCTAGCCTTTTATTCTTCAATTTTATCATGGGGCAAAGAATAAATTTAGACCCTCTGGCATGATATTATCTATCCTGTTTTGATATAAAATGCTACACCATGATTAGAGTATGGAATTGACTTCTGCACTACCAAACCAAAGGAAACCCAATGTGACAAATAGTCAAGCGGCTATGTAATTGTTCTACCCCGACGTTACTGGCACAGAGACATGTTCAATAAAGAACATGTCAGTCAGACACAGCAACCGTGAAATCACGACACCAATGTCACATGCATGATAATCCCATTCTACAACAAAGACATTTTCATTATCCTTTGTTTGATATATTTATTAATATATCTCCCTCTTCTCCTCCCCCACAAGCTAGTACAAAATAATGAATAAAATACTGTGCCGTTCCCTCACAGAGCTGATGAGTTGCCTGTCAGTCAGTGGAGGTGTGCTTTAAGTGCTTGCCTTTTAATGTCTGGAAACTCAGATAAGAACTAGGGCTGGGCAAAAAAAAAATCGATTTTTCGATATATCGTTTTTTAAAATGTGGCCGATTCAATATCGATTCTCAAAGGAATCGAAAATCGAAATCGAATCGAATTGAGAGCTTGAAAATCGAATCGAATTGGAACATCTGAATCGATACCCAGTCCTAATAAGAACACAACTGGTGAGCTACATTAAAGCTGCACAGAAACATACCATCAGCTCTCTAGATCAGATCTCTCTCATGCAAAGCCCCATCACCATGCCTCCGTCTAGCTCATTCCTCCACAGAGAACCATATCTGGCACATTCCTCAGAGATCAGGTCTACAAAGTGCTTTACAGAGAATTATCACTGTCTCTCACACACACACACACACACACACACACACACACACACACACACACACACACACACA